>NC_056729.1:601983039-602050539 GCF_019279795.1 Protopterus annectens
TTATATTTAAGCTGTTGAGCTTATCTCTAATGCCCGAGTGGGGTATTGTATCGAAGGCTTTTGCGAGGTCCAGGTAGGCTGTGTGGACCACCTTCCCCTCGTCAATGGCCTTGGTGACTGTTTCAAAGAAATCAACCAGGTTTAAGAGGCAGGATCTGCCCTTAACAAAGCCAAACTGTGTAGGATCCAGTGTCTGTAGGTCCCCAATATCTTTATTTATGAGGTCCATGATGATCCTTTCCATAGCTTTGCAGACCAAGCTAGTCAGGCTTATGGGGCGATAGTTTCCAGGATTCGTTGAGGCACCACCTTTGTGGAGAGGGACCACTGTTGCTGTACGCCACTCTTTGGGTACATATCCTGTAGTAAGGCTGAGAATGAACAGTAGTTTTATGTTTGGGTTTAGCTCTTCTTGGAGTTCATGTAGGACGCAGCCCGGGACACCGTCTGGTCCCATTGATGCTGTGTTTTTTGCTTTGGAGAGGGCAGCTGTTACCTGAGCATCTGAGATGTCAAGGGGGTAGCACTCTGCTGGGATAGATATTTGCCCTTTTGGTGGGGAGGGGGGGTGAGAAGTTTGCGCTGAACCTGTCAGCTAGGATGTTGGTAATGTCTGTGGGTTTGGTATATTTTTTGTCATTTTGGACTAATTCTGAGCATATCTGGGAATTCCCACCCAGGTTCCTAACATAACTAAAGAAAGCCTTGTGATTATCCTTAGTGTCCTGTGCAATTTTTCTCTCGAAGCTGGCCTTAGACGATTTTATGAGTGCCCGTAGTTTTTTACTAATACTGATCAGAGATGCCTTCCCTTTTTGGGATTTTGCTGTATCATGTAGTAGCTTCCTCCTTCTGTTGCATAGTTTGTTTATGTCTGCCTTTGGAGGATTGGGTCTTGGTTTTATCTGGGATTGCATGATCCATGCATTCCTGAAGGTGTTCATAGAATGCGTTTATAAAGGATTCTGCAGTCTGGGCTGTATTTTCCACAAGCCCGGGGGCTTTGAAGGATTCCACCTCGGTTTTGAGGAGTGTGAAATTTGCTTTAGAGAAGTTTTTCACTGTGGTTTTCAGGGCAGGGGGTGGAGTCGGGATGTGAATATCCAGTGAGATTAGTTTATGGTCTGATCTTACCAGTGAGGGATACACTTCTGGTCTGGAGCATAGAGTCCCCATGTTGGTGATGATCAGGTCCAGTATGTTTTCCCCTCTTGTGGGAGTGGTAACAAGTTGTTCCATAGCATTTGAGTTTATAAATTCTAGGAACCTTTGGGCTAGGGTGTTGGAGCTAGAGTAATGCTCCCAGTCTATGTTTGGGTAGTTGACGTCACCCAATATAATGGTGTTTGGAGAGACCTTCATATTTTCCAGTGTTCTCAGGAAGGCCGAGTGGGGTTCCTGGGTTTGGGAGGGTGGTCTATAGCAGGCTATAAACTGGAAGGCAGTTTTAACCACTGTTAGTTGCACATGGATAGTCTCTGATGCTTCGTGCTGTGCCACCAACCTGGAGGTGTGGGTATCTTTGACGAATATTGATACTCCCCCTCCTTTTGTGGTTCGGTCCAAGTTTTGGGGCCGAAAAGCATGGTATGAGGTATAACCTGGTAGTGCTGGGGTGCTCTCAGGAGCCTTGAACCAGGTTTCTGTTACTGCACAGATATCGATGTTCTGCATGCGAAGGAGAGTTTTGAGTGTGTGCATCTTGAGGTTTAGACTTCTGGCGTTGAGTAGCATTACTCTTAGTTTCTTATCCCTTGTGATACCTATGGAGGTGGGTTTGTCTTTTGAGCCTTGCCTAAAAAAGACACTGTGGGGGTAGAAACAGCCTTTGCCAATATCCGAAAGCCCAGGGGTGACAGGTGCAAGCCGTCCCTAGCGAAGCATCGTGGCTTGTCGAGCATGTCATCCCAGGCTGACAGGCATTGGATCCCCTTTGAATGACACCAATACTTAAGCCAATTGTTGAAATTGATCATCTTGTCTTCATATTGTGGCATCATTCTTGGTGAGGGTAAGATGCTACTCAAGGTCAGGGTCATACCGGCCTGGGCTACGTGCTCAGAGAGCTCCTCTATGTCTCTTTTCATGTAGTCCAGGGAGGTACGTCTCAGGTCATTCACACCAGCATGGACAATGACTGAGTCATATTTGTACTTGCCTTGCAGTGACCTGAGTGCTTGTGTTATGTGGTGGATCCTAGCGCCCGACAGGCAGCTCACCGTGACCTTCTCCTTGTTCAGCCTGGTGAGTGGGACGTCAGTGTGCCTGACGATAGTCACCTATTACAAGTGTATCAGGTGTGTTGTTTAGCCTTAAGGGCTGTGACTGTTCGGCACGCTGGCTTTGTGAGCTATGTGTTGCATGTGTTTTGTTTTGGGGTAGCGGTTGCTTGGGTGTCTGCTTTGGAGGTCTCTGCTGCTTAGGCAGATTTTTATTTAGAGCCTTCAAGTATGTTTTTGTGTGTTTATGTGTTTGGTTTGCTGTCATGGTAGGTCTATGTGAGACTGGAATTGTAGTGAGTGTGGTTTCCTTCTCCTCCTGACTGGTTTCGCCAGTACTGAGTTGAGAGAGCTTAGCCTCCAGTATGGCTATATGGTTGCATCTCTCACATCAAACTTTATCTTCGATACCTGGATGACATTTTTATTTTGTGGGGAGGCCCTGAAGAAGAAATTATTAAATTTATAGACTACATCAATTGTAGTACTGCCTTTCTTTCTTTTACTTCCCACTACAACACATTGAGTATCAATTACCTTGACACTTGTATTATCAAGGACAAATCAAACAAACAGTTTAAATCAAAAATATTTAGAAAGAAAACATTCTGCAATGTCTACTTACACTTTGAGAGCTATCATCCTATATCACAAAAGGTTAGTATAATAAAAGGGCAAGCTATCAGAATTGCCAGGATGACCTCCCATAAAGAAGATCTGGAAAATGAATTTATTTTGTTAAGAGAAATGTTTTTGGAGAGGGGATACCCCTTAGATTTGATTAATTCCACTCTACAAAATGTCTACTATCAATGGGGTCAAAAATATATCCCCCTATTAGGTTCTTCTGAAAACACTTCAGTTGGGGGAGAAAATACTCACGACTTCAACACCACTTGTGTTTTAACATACAACACAAGAACCCCTGCTATCAAAAATATTTTCCAAAAGAATTGGAACATTTTCAGATCAAATGATGTTATATACAAGAAATTGGGTAATACACCCAGATTTGTTAACAAAATGGGTTTCAACATGAAGCAACTTTTGGAATACAAAAGATCTAACACTCCCCAAAACAAACAAGGTACAAAAAGATGTGGCATGTGTCACTATTGTTCTTATATTTACGTTGAGCCAATTCTAATGTTAAACAACATTATGAACAGTAAGGTACACTTACAAAATGGTAATTGTAACACCAGGGGAGTGGTATACCTGGCTTTATGTTGTACCTGTAAACATTTCTACGTAGGCAAGACTGAACGACTACTTAAAAACAGAATTTATGAGCACTTAAACGACATTAAGAATCACAAGAACACTAATGCTTTGCATAAACATAGCACTTCTTGTGTTGGATTCAAGAAATTTGTCTTTGGCATTTTAGATACTATAAAAACAGACACCAGGGGTGGTGATTGGAAAAACTTGTTAAAAAAGAAAGAAAGCCAATGGCAGTTTAGACTGGCTTCTATGTTTCCACCAGGACTAAATGAAACTGTATCACTAGTACCATTACTCATTGAAAGGGCCAATAATATTTGAATAATATATACATATATATATATATATATATATATATATATATATATATATATATATATATATATATATTTTTTATTTTTATATTTATAAAATTGAAACATTCATTAAGAATAAATTCATATTTCATATTCACCAATTTATACATAACACATATATATTTTTTAGGTTAAGGTTCAAGCATTCTTTATTGATTTAATAAAATAGATTTTTTAACAGGTTATAAATGTATAAATTGATACATTTATATATTAGTTGAGATTTTTAATACATTTTTAATACATTTTTACATATATTATATATATATTTATTCAATTATTTATTATTCAGAAGTTTATTATATAACAGTACATTTCAATAAAGTTTTTAAACTAAATTTTGTGTTCTAAACAAGACCCAATGTGCCAATATATACTAAAATGAAAATATATACAAAAATACAACAGGTATATATATTCAATACATATAGTTTAGTTTCACATACATTTTTTAGGTTTATGTTGGTTTAAATGTTAATTATTATGTGATGTCATTGATTCAAATACTATATAAATGTTAAATTAAATGTAGTTAATTGTTTCTGATGAAGTCTCTATTATGAGATGAAAGCGCTAAAACTGTTGGTTTTATTAAAGATGGTTTGTTTCTACACTATCTAATTGGCATCCTGGATTCCTGGTTCAATTGGATTTATTTTACTGGTTTATCTGGTTTCACATTTGTCACTTGCTTCTCTCACATGTGTTGGAATTTATTGGGAGGAGGAGAGGGTTGTCTGTGTACATGAGGCAGTTGTAACATCGCCTCAAGATTCCCAGATTCACCAGCTGGACTGGAGAGAAGTTTGACAACTGACTTTGGACATGGTAGAATAGAATTGGGAATTCCTTTATAATTGAAAAAAAAGGGCCAGTGGGGAACGAGGTACTCAAGGGGAGTTTGTGAGGGTGTAGTGCTTTTAATATTTTAGTGCTGACTTATATAATTGCTTTAGTGAGCTAACTTAAATGCAATGTGTTACAGGTAACTTAAATGCAAAAACGACAAACAGTAACTTTCTTTCAAGTGAAACAAGGAAATAAGTACAGTAAGCAATGTAGATATCACTAGGGATCCACAGAAGCACTGAAAAGCCGCGTTTTAGATGGAATTAGCATTTCAGGGAAATAACAAGCAAACAAACAACAAGCATACAAATAAAGCTAGATTCAGCAGGCCTGGATCTAGTCTATGCTACAGCAAACAAGGTGTACCAATTTCAGTAAGAAACAGTTCAAATATGTATATATATATATATATATATATATATATATATATATGTTTGTATGTATATATATATATATATATATATATATAGATATATAGATATATATATATAGATATATAGATATATATATATATATATATTGCATTTGTTCAAGCTGACAGACTTATATGTATCCAAATCATATTATTTGTGTGTTGTAATGAAATAAGAACCAGTAAGAAGAAATGAAATGTTCCTTTCTAAGAAAAATTAGTATATTCTGTCATTTTTATATGTTATAACAAAATGTTCATCTTTTTACTTGCTCTAAGAGGCTTGCTCATATTACAGATTCTCTTGTCTACTTTCCCTAAAAGATATCAAGCTTTACAAAACAATATAAAAAGTGAGATTATCAGAGGGTCTTATTCTGAAGTGTGAGTACAGGGATGTTGTCATTTGAAGTCCGTGTGGGATTCAGGTCAGAATAGCCTTTGAAAATTGACAAAGTATTGTCAAGTTTTATAGTGTTGCAAGGTCATAAACTGATGTTGCTGGCCTCTGGTGTTTCACTTTGTTTTACACACTAACATGTTCGGAATATGAGTGGAGAAAAAAAGAGCTCTGGGAGCAAGAACAAGGGGTCTGTTTGCATGATGCAACAATTTGTGATTCATAGATATGTTAGCTGTGACGAGGAAAGACTTCATTATCATGTAATTTGCATGTATCTGAATTGCCCTTAACTACCACAAGTACAAATCAGCACTTTCCTGAAGTAGTTAGCACTCATGGGCCATGCATTGTGTTGGCACAGGCACCTGACATTCACTCTGCCACACATATTCAGACATGCACAGACACTGCTTACTTTCCCTAAGTTGACAGAACATCCCTGATGTCCCTTGGTATTGTTTTGTCCCTGCACTCACAAGTCATGGATCATTACAGTTTGTTAAATAGTGCCGGACATTAGAGTTGTGTTCTTCTTAGTGTGTGTACAGTGCACAGCAGTGCTAGGTCTGTTCTCTTTATTAAGCCACAGTAATAGTTTTGTATTCTTCCTGGTGTCTTCTAGTGTTCCTGCTGACCTGACCACCCCCACCCACAGCGACAAACTCCTGTGTTGCCTCTTATAGGTATCCGTTCCCTGGTGCCTCAGACTTGTAATCATTGAATCATACATGACATTAGATCTTCGTACGTGTAGTTATGTAAATTAGCTCTGGCCATGCTAACTGGTTAATTCTGCTGCATTCTGTACCAAGGACGCAGGGTTGAAACCTTCCTCCCTTTGATTTTACATATATTTAAAAAAATACATGGGTAATATTTTAGTAACTGCGGTGGTGGTGCTGCGGTAGCGTTGTTGCTTCACAGTAAGATGTTGTCTTGTTCAATTCTCAGCTAGAGCGTCTTCTGTGTGGAGACATGCATGAATGGGCATAACTTCGTTGAAGGTTGTGCATCAGGGCCGGCAACTCGGCATGTAAAAATCTACTGCCAATCATTAGCGGACCGGAGTTCCGCTGTGGCGATCCCTAACCGGGAAAAGCTGAAAGACACAACAACAACAACGTGGGTAATATTTTAAAGTATCCATGGTATGTAGTGATGTCATAGATGACTAATATCCTTCGTGTGAAATGGGAGAATACTGAGTTTGAGTCTTTTTTAGTGCCTCTAGGGCACACTATATCATGAATCCCATGTTTCTAATGCTCCAGAGATAAACATCATCATCTCTCTCTCTCTCTCTTTTTTTTTTTTTTTGTTAAATGCCCTTAAAACATGGTATGTGTCCCTGTTGATTAGTGTTTCTCCAATCCACATAATCTTTTTTTTTAAGTGCCTTTAAGGCAGATTAAGCAGAGTATCCTGATGTCTAGTGTTGCTCACTTACAATGTTGCAGGATTTGCTTGTTAAACTAGGGGAGTGATGTAATAGCACCCTCAGTCACACGCATTCTCACATTCTTGCATGCACACATACACACACAGCCCCTCACCCGATCTCTCTCGCATAGTCTCACTCACAGACACATTCATCCTTTCACCCATACACACACACAGTCTTAAATGTTCTACAAATCCCCTAACTAACCCCTCCAACCTTACTGTGACCTCCCAGGCTGGCGTGCGCGCACACACACACACACACACACACACACACACACACACACACACACACACATGTGCACACACACACATGTACACACACACACACACACACACACACACACACACACACACACACACACACACACACACACATGTACACACACACACACACACACACACACACACACACACACACACACACACACACACACACACACACACACACACACACATGCACACACACATGTACATACATGCACACACACACACACACACACACACACACACACACACACACACACACACACACACACACAGACACACACACCTGCAAGGTAGCTGTCTACTAAACTCCCCACCGCTTTCCTCTACCTCCATAGGTGAACATGAGCTTCTGGCCAAGTTCTTTAACATAAGTGCCTATGTTACTTTACAAAGTTGAGCAATTCTCTCTCTCTGCATAAATGACTTACTGAGGCATTTCTAAGATCATAGGAGGAGGTTAGGCTAGCAGCCCTAGAGCCTTTTTTATAAACCTAGCCATTCATACCCCAGTTTTCGCAGTTATCAGTGCTCAAGGGCTAAACAGCTGTGGTTTATGCCTGTGCCTAATGGGAGAGTGCAAGGCTGATTATCATATGCTATTCACCTGGAATACATCATTAGCACTTAGCATGACCATGGAGACAGCCCATCATGGTGCTGCACATCTTCATGCTAAAGTACTGTCTTATGGCTGTCTTTGAATTGGGAATGGTTATCGTGAGGTGTACACCCCATAAACACCTAACAGTAATCTTACTGAATCAATCTCATTATGTGTCAGCCATTTATGCTGACAGTTTTTTTGACATTTAGCCTTTTGACTATGGTCTTTCTGCAGTTGGCCTTTCGACATTAGAGATTTAGCAGTACTTTTTTCTAAATAATGTGCATTAAACACAAAGCCCCATAGGTAATCTGTTCCCCATTATGTTCATTATGTGCTCCGTTTATTAGATGTAATTTATTTAACAGTGTTTTATGTGTCCATTTTATTGAGTGCCTTAACTGTTTGCAGTCCAAGTCATACCTGATCTAGCTATAAGGTTAATTCACACTAGGTAAGTAAATAAATAAAATAAATCTAGATTAGGCCAGAAGCCCAGTAAGAAGGACATGCATATGTTTTTTGATGTGGTATAAATGCCAGTAAACACTCATCAAATGAGAATCTTGCAGCCCTTAACCCAGTCGCACTGCGCAGTGAAGCTCTGAATTGTGGATACAAATAAGAAGTGACATCTGAGCCTGGATTAACACACACACATTTATGTTTTACAAGTGCCTTCTTACCCTGTTTACACCTCTGTTTTTACATTCCCTTTGCTTCTTAGTTTATTTTATCGGAGTAGCTTCTGGAAGATTAAGAGAGATAAGTGTGCGAGTTTTATTAAATTCTTTGCTGGGAAAATATATGCTGATAACCATTTCTAATGAAGTCCAGTTAATCGGAATATAAACTAGTTTATGTTGGTGATAAGAAGTTATTTATTGCATGAATGGAAGTTAATGTGCTATGTGAAGATCAAGAATTCAAGACCACGGCCTTCAGGAGTTTCTACTACTGTTTATGCATTTCTGAAGAGATTACCTTGGGAATTTCGACTGTAAAGTTTCTGTATAGATAATCTGTTGCCTTGTAATGGGCTGTGATAAGGATGCCAACTAAGTGAAGTTAGTTTGTGAGTAGTAAGTAATTTACAATGTGAAAGACTCGTTTTACATAAGCAAAAACTGTACCTGTTAGTTTGCCTTTATCTTGTGTTAAAAGGGAAGGATGTATTTTGAGTATCATTGGCCCGATTGTGAAGGGACGGGAGAGTTTTAAAAACTCAGAGCATTAAGCTTATTTGCAATGCATAGATCTTGATCAAGAAATGTCAAATATAAGGTTTGGAAAGGCTTTCTACACAGTATGGTAAGTCAGAGTATGTGACGCTTTCTGTTTGTAATCATCAGCTGGGTAGTTTGTGTAGTAGCTGAGGGTCATGATGCTGAGAAGGCTTTCCATTTTATTCCTGTGAAGAAAGGCATAGTTAGTATAAAAGTGGCTATGTATCTTATACACATACTCTGTGTTTTGTTTTTTGTCAAGTACCACTTTGTTGCTACTGTACCCATGCTGTGCCCTGACAAAAAAGTAATCTGGATCCAGCACTGGTAACTTGTTTCAGTCTGTTTTCTTATTCATCAGATTGTTCACAGAAATGGGTTATTCATGAGATTTGTAGAGGTGAGGTGGGAATAGAGTAAAGTTGAATTTTTAGAATATAATTGAAACAACCAGTGCACTGGACAGGTGTTCACCAGTAGTAGCTGTCCTGAACATGGGCTAAGGTCTGAATATTTGATTTACAGTACCTCGAAAATTCATCTCCATCTCCACATTGTGCAATGTGATGTCAGTATTGGAGTATCAGTCCAAATGTTGTGGTGTGTGTGTGTGTGTGTGTGTGTGTGTGTGTGTGTGTGTGTGTGTGTGTGTGTGGGAACAGACCCCATAATATCTTCATTTTCCAGCATTGTAAATGAATGTACACTTTAATTGACTCATTGATACTTACATCTGTCACATGGATAATTAATGCCCTACTGCTCACAGAGAAAGAGTCCAACCAGGATTTTTAGTATTGTATACCAGCTTCCAACATGTAGTACTTTAACATCAGAAAAAAGGCATTCTTAAAACAATCTGTTTACTAATATATGTAAACAAAAACGATAATAAATACACCAGAATAAATAAATAAATGTACATTTTTCTGCTAAATAAATAAATGCATACAAAAAAAATGAATACATTATTTAAAACAACACACACTATGATCTACAGGATGTACACCCAGCTACATGCATGCCTCTGATACATGTACATAGATAAGTAAATATCAAACAGACAGCACTGGATACATTGGAAAGGAAACCTTTTAGATATATTCATCAGGGAATGTCCATCAGTAATATGTTATTTCCTACAAGTGTCTTTTGTACACCCTTTATGCTAGTTTTATTTCGGCAGCTTTTCAGTTCATTAATACTTTTTAAACACCTTTATTAAATTATCACTTAAGACATAAGAAAACATGCATTAATATAAAAGGAAACAATCATTAACATGTTTCCAGTTACATACATTGTACATCATGTATGTTCTTTTTTATAACTGTCATCAGCCCAACATTACATAAATTACTCAATTTCTGCCTTCCCTTAAACCTCTACTCCTCCAGAACATTATTCTGCATGCATCGGTCCCATAATTTCCATTTAATTCTATGTAGTTTGCTTCTTCGCTTTTCTAAAAATCCCACTTCCATTTTTTTCTCTGTGTTACAATATTCACTACTTGAGATACAGTTGGTTTCGACTTTGATTTTCCATTTTCTAGTAATAGATTTTTTGGCATCGACCAGAATTAAACTTAACAAGGCCTTAATATGTCTAGGCAGTTTTCAGATCCTGTCTCCTAGATCAAAAGAATCATTTGCTTAGTTTCACCCATTTGCTCACCAGATATTTCTGACAGGGAATCCTGTAGAGAATTTTTAAATTCTGCCAGCTCATTACACTCCCAACGCATATGTTTTCAAGTACGACTTTCTTCCCCACCACACCTGCAGCATTTGCCATCTACCTGAGAAAAATTCTTTGGAGTCTGCTTGAGGTATAAAAATCCATATGCAAACACATCCAAGTAAAAATCCTAAAGCTTCTAGACTTGGTTGCATACTTGGGAGCCATACATATGTCCTCCCATTGTTCCCTTGTAAAGTGCTTATCCAGTCTCCTTCCCAATCTTTTCTGCCCTCCTCTTATTGATGCTTATAGTTATCATACGCTATTTTATATGCCCTACAAATTAGCCATTTTTTAACAGTCACATCTAGATTCAACTAAAAGCTCTACCACAGCAGGTCTTTTTCACTTAGCACACCCCTATTCCTTTCTCTTCACCTGAACTCTGATATTAATCCCTTGTAAGGAAGGAAGTCTTCTAGCTTGCAGTCTAGATGTCTTCTTGACCTCGTCCCATTTGATTACCTTTCACTCATTATTTGCTCCCAATACTTTGGTTCCTTTGCCAGTTTTTTCCAGTAAATTCCAGACCCCTCTTGCCTATTCTCTGTACCCTTGTTTGTAATCATCCCTGTCAGCAGAATCTCCTTTCTGCTGCTTTACGAATGTAATATTTTTTTAATTTATCCAAGTCTTTTGGGTTTCTAATACCATGATGGGAATGGGCCACATTCCTAAGTCAAAGTATGATTAAATTTCATGAAATTAGTAATTGTTTCAATCTTTGATGTCAGCCAAAAGTGCTTTTCAGAGCACCTGCAATATGCCCAGTAATGACTCCTTCTAAAATTCGTACGGAGTTACATGGATTGGTAACATGTCTAAATACGATTGTAGATTCTTTTTTATACGACCCATTGCTCCTACTGCTATTGGAGCTATCTGGGTATGTTTCTTCCACATTGCTCTAGTTTCTGCCTGCAGATCCTGATATTTTATGACTTTGTGTCTCTCTGAACACAAGACACTGTAGTCACTGGGTGCGGCAATTTCAATGAACAATGCTACTCTTGTCTACTTTTTTTGGACCACTATATCTGCCTTTCTAGCATCTATCTTTTGAACTGTTGGTAATAGGTGGTCCCATGTGATATAAACTTCATCATTTTCTATGATGCTTTGTGACCCATGTTTCCAGTGTTTTTCAGCCACTTCAATGCCATAATGTTTGCACAATCCCCAGTGCAACAATCTTGCCACATTATTATGCCTTTCAGTATACAGTCCTTCTGCAGTTAGTATGTTGCAACCTGCAATAAGGTGTGCAACTCTTTCCAATTCGGTTTTACAAAACCTGCATTTTGTCTGTTTCTCCCACATGTTCAATGGACTTTGTAAACCAGCGTGTACATAGTTCACTATCTTGGGCTGCCAATATTAACCTTTCATCTCTTGGTTTGAATTTGCCTCTCCTTAACCATTCTTGTGTTCGTTCCTGATCAACATGAGGTTCTTCCAGAAATTTTCTGAACTTGCAACTATATTTATCCTTTTTCTACATTTCTTGCCTTCTCGTCTGGTCCTTCACCTTATATTCTTTCTTTTGTTTTTTGGCACATACAGTTGCTGCCTGATTTTTATCCACTTCTTCTGTACACTTAATATTCTGTATGACTGTTGTTATTCTCCTTAAGGATCTATATCCAAAGTTTGACATTCTCCTTATTTCTTGAACCTCCCGTTCTTCATCATATTTCTTGAACCCCCCTCCCTTCATCGTAATCATCCTTTTCCACTTTGAATTATAACCTTTTGCTTGTGTTATGTGTATGAGCCTTAATTTAAATTCCTTCAACTCTTTATTAATTATTGAACACAACTTCTCCCCAGTTATTAAAAATATGTCTGACCTGTATATAGAACTGCTGCTTATGTTTTATTATCCATATCCATAAACAAGAGCTTCTAGTCTCTCATTTTTTATTACTTTTTGTTTAGTCTCTTCCCATATATCCTTAGCTGCATTACCAAAATCATGTTTAATCCATATTCCTAAATACCTCAGCTTACTGTGTTTCCATAAATTTGGGTATTGCTGAACCAATTAATGTGTGGGTACATAATTTATGAGTATAGCCTTTGTTTTTATTTCATTAATTTTATATCCTAAAAAGATGCAAAACTGGCTCAAAGTGTTCTATAACACTGAAATCTCCTTTTCTGGATTTATCAGGTACAAAATAACACTGGCTGCAAGTAAATCCAACTTTTCTTTGATTGCCATACCAACTGCATCCTTGAATTTCTGAGTCCCTTGTTTTCTTTGCCAGTGGCTCTAACTATAAAGCAAATAACAAAGGGGAAAGATGACTACCGTTTATTAATATTAAGCATTAGTCAAGTCTCATGAGAAGAAAAAAACTCTGTACACCTCTGATGAATGCTGGTATATTATCTGATATAAAACAAGATGGAAAAACTGATTACTCTTTTGTTCCTTTATTGCTTTGTTCCTTTTGTTCCTTTATTCAGTTTGACAGCAGAGTTCTTTATATATTTAAAACGTGAAACTGCAGTACAGCCTGACTAGCTTGGTCTGCAAAGCTATGGAAAGGATCATCATGGACCTCATAAATAAAGATATTGGGGACCTACAAACACTGGATCCTACCCAGGTCGGCTTTGTTAAGGGCAGATCCTGCCTCATAAACCTGGTTGATTTCTTTGAAACAGTCACCAAGGCCATTGACGAGGGGAAGGTGGTCCACACAGCCTACCTGGACCTCGCAAAAGCCTTCGATACAATACCCCACTCGGGCATTATAGATAAGCTCACCAGCTTAAATATAAACCCCTATGTCACTAGATGGATTGCAAACTGGCTCAAGGACAGAACCCACATGGTTAGAATTGCTGGAGCCATGTCAGACTCCAAACCAGTTACAAGTGGTGTCCCACAAGGCTCAGTCCTGGGACCTCTCTTGTTCGGTATATATTTCTCGGAGGTACAGGCCAACACGGAAGGACTGTGGCTGACCAAGTTCGCAGATGACTGCAAACTGGGCGCCATAATCGACTCTTCAGTCGACACAAGCATCCTCCAAAAGGGCCTCATAGAAACAGACAACTGGTGCCAGAGCCATGGCCTCAAGCTAAATGCCAAAAGTGTATAGTCATCCCCTTTGGCAAAACAAAGTGCCCACAAATTACCACATAGATGGTAATCCATTAAGTACAGAAGAAGTAATTAGGGACCTGGGGACCCAAGTTGATAGCAATCTCTCATTTGACAACCACGTGGCCAAAGTGGTTAGAAAAACATTTTATATAGCCCACCTAATCATGAAGGGATTCACATCTAGATCAGGGGAGGTCATTGTGCCTCTTTACTCATCCCTCATCAGGCCCATAATTGAGTACAATGCCCCTTTTGGGATGTACCTTACCAGACACCTGCAGCAACTGGAAAGACCCCAAAAGTACCTCACCAAGAGATCAAAGGGCTCAAACAGATGCCATATGCTGCCCGGTTAAAGAAACTCCAGCTCTACTCAGTGGCATACTGCCTGCTCAGAGGCGATCTGTGCCTGACGTATAAAGCCATGTCCAACCCGGAATTAATGGACATGCTGCATCTCAGAAAATCCAAATCCCATCGAGCTACGCGCTCGAGAGACTTGAACCTCAGCACTGAAATAAATAAGACATGCTGGAGGGACAGATTCATAACCCAGAGGCTCCCTTCACTCTGGAATAAAATCCCAGTCCAGGTTAGGCAGAGTCCCTCATTGACTATCTTCAAGAGGAATCTTGATGAGTGGATGGGAGATCGTAGGTTTACCTCGGGTATCACTTCTGTGTCACTGTTAGACAGAGGCACAGTATACTAACCTCGAAAAAGGGCATAGCAAAATAAATTTAAAATGGGTGGCGAAAGCCAAACACATTCTGGCTAGGCTTATAAATACCCTAGGGCAGATAGCCTAGTATGAACCTATGAACCTATACATGCATACACAGATGCATGTTTAAGACATAAAGAGGAAGGAAGAAAAAGCAAACAATGGGAAAAATTATAAATACATTTCAGATACTTCCTCTAACAAGCATGATCATTTAATTGTCTGGTGTTAATAAAATGAAATGCTTTCTAGTTTCTTTTGGATACTTTTGCAGACAAGATTGGAATGGTCCACAGTTAACTCAGGTTAAGTGTTTTGAATTAAATGACAGCATCTTCTCTCATAAATCCAGTTTTGTGGTGTTAGGAAAGCTAGCAGCATTATGTTTTAAATCCATGGATATCAGTTTATTATACATTTTTGAACTACATGTATAGATTTGATTTATAGAAATGAAACCGGCAAGCAAAAGTAGACAGACAGCAAAACAGGGCATCATGGGTTCCTTAGTTAGCTTTTAAATGCTGCAAAATAATTGACAGGTAGACATGGGATTGTAAAACTGCTGGTCCTTTTGTATAGCATATTGCCTAATGAATGAATATGCCTGTTATGACTGTTATTATTCTTAAGAAAGAGCATCTAGCCTTGGTGTAGTGAAAGTCATAGTATCCGATAGGAGTGTCATGGTTCTGAATGGAATGGCTAATAAAACAGCCCTGACCCTAAATGATTAGATTAAATCAGCTAAGTAAAGCAGTAGTGGGAGATGAACATACATCAGAAATGTTGCTTATGTATAACAGTGGAGTAGTCTTGAACTCAGCACTGTCCAACGTAGCACATTAAGCTACCTTACATTTAAGACTACATTAAAATGCATTATACATGAACTACTGTCACTGTCTCACTTGTATCTGCATGCATACAAAATTGAACAATGGTTCCATTCATTGTAAAAGGCCTATGATTCAAACTTAGTATGCTCAATGAAAACTAATTTTTTTTTTTTGCAGTGTATAAAGATTAGTTTCCATCAGGTACTTGTGTGAAGAAAAAATAGAGCCTGGCTTAAGACCATGTGTGCTGTAAAATATGTTGAGAGACCAGTGACTATAATGATAAATCGGTCAGTTAGTGTCAATGCACTTGTGGAATCTGTGGTGTTTTGATTTGTCCTTTTTGGTTTCAGAACAGTAGAAATACATTTTTTTTCTGTCTTAAGTAGTTTTGCATCAGGGTTAAATAGGATAGACGGACCCACAAGTAGAGGGAAGACAGATCCATTAGTATGGTTGCTCACTATAGCAGATTCTGTTTGTCAGTGCTGTTATCAGTTTATCACACCAGCTAGCTACTGGATGAATACTGATGTACATATGATTTGGACTGTTATGTGAAAATGCATATATTTTGTTAACATTCAGTCTTAAGCAATTAAATGTCATTCAGGAAATGCACTCTTCTGCAGCCTCAGTGATGGCTATATAGAATTAGTTTTGAATCAGAAAATTCTGGTGTCACAGTACATAGGTCATATTTTCACTTTTCTTTGTAGGACCAATATCTGATCAAATGTCCCAAACAGATCTGTCCCCAAGAGTCATAGCAGTAGATCTGTTTTTTTTTTTTTTTTTATTGTTTTTTGTTTTTTGGATCTTCATTACTCATTGTATCAGCTGCAGTGAAGTTATTTTAATTTTGTTTTGTTTCTTTCTCCAGGAAATGGATACTTGAGTGGTACACAAATGTTCATAAGTGGTTAATGTTTTATTTGCAGCTCTTTGTGTTGCTAATTTCTAACCTAGCAGAATGTGTTCATGCATAGGAATGTGGGCATTAAAGCCATGTAGATTGAAATAATAACTGTAGTTTTAAACAGCGGAGAAATAAAATCCAGAAAAGTATAATGTTTTGATTGTGCTTGTAAATAGAATGCTGTCATTAGCCAGCTGTTTGTTTTACTTTTTTTCACACTGGAATAGCAACAGCTATATTGCTAGGGGTAGGAAGTGTAACTTGAGGAGCTGCATGCCGATTTTAATGACTGAGATTAATTGCATATCAGGCTTATCTCAGCTTCATCAGATCTCAGCATGTCCAGGAGTTACAGAATGTAACCAAGTGTCTCCACGAGACAGGACTCATTACCCCTGATGTCTGCATCTCCTTTGTCTGTGCCATGATGGGCTGCATGCTAATGGGTCTGCATGTAAAACTACCTGGAATTATACCTGATTGCACTTCCTTTATCATCCTGTGCCTTTTTCTCCTACCTTTAAAATGTTGTAGCAGCATTTTAGTTTAAATAGAAACATTAAGGTGAGTGTACATACTGCTTATTAGGAAAGTCTGATAGAGTATTTTTTATTCTCTGTGATGATGTTTCACTACAAAGTTAACAGTGATCACAAGGCATTCAGACATGTTTTTTCATTATTAACTCTGATCACAGAGATTAATTAACAACTCAGAAAACTTATCTTTAGTGCTTTTTGTGTGTTCTTTGAGATTTTATCTTTTATTTTAAAGGAAAGGTTTTTAATGATTGCAGCCCTATGCTGCATTTCTATAGCCATTGCTATAGTTGCTGCTACCACTAATTGCAGTAAAACATAATTTGTAAGATGAAGAAGAAAAGCCATTCCAGCATCCATAGGGTATGTTATTCAACACTGCTCTGTATGCCTTTTGTGAAGTGCACTTTTATTGCCATGGAACATTTTTAGGAGAGGCATTGATTCAATTGCAATTATATGAGACAAGGTTGTAGTAACACCATTTCTGCAAGACAAATAGCGTTGCACTTGGTAAGCATCTCTGATCTGCTGAGCAACCTTCTTTATTTACTTTACCTTCATACCACTCCACTAGACCTGACATTTCTGGCACTTTCTTTTTCTTGTTTTATTTATTTATTTATTTTTCTTTTTTGGAAAATTGATAGCTGCAGCTGTTGTCTGGTTTTCTGGGCACATTTACTTTGGCATTAAATAGCACAGGGTTGGATGTTGATATAGTACACATGCCTGTTGTCATGATGACTAGCTTAGATAGGTAAAAAGTTAAAGCTGAAGATGTGCTTTAACTAGAATGCGGCCTGTCTTCTTGCTTTGCTTCACTTGTGTCATCATGCTGGTCTTCGTACATTCTTGTCAGTTCACTGTTCTTCTCATCAATACTTTTATTTATCAAATGTCTAAGGTTCTGCTTCCCACATGCCCATTAAGTCAAAACTTTTGTTTAACCAATTTGTTCCTGTTGTCTTCCCAAAAAAGACAAAGGATGTGGGTTAAGAGATTTCTTTATGACCCTGACACTTCCTTGTTTGATCAGAAAGTGAGATGCAGTGTCTGATATGCTGGACCCAGTGCAGTTGCACCATTCTTTTAACCTGGCAATGTTCAGCTACCGTTTATTCATATTCTGTGGTAGAATTATAAATCCTGACACAGAGCCACTACTGGGGCAAACCGGGTATTACCCAGAGCCCTAAAAAATTCTTGGGAGGCCCCAGGTTACTGAAACAAATGACAACATTAATAGTGAGTATACTACATATTGCAGTAAAATGAACTTATATTCAGCAGATAAAGGTGAAAGTAAATAATTTTATATTCTCTATTTGTTGTTGAATATTGTAGCAAAGCAAGGGTGGGACATAGTGATAGTGATGAAAATTAATGAAACACAAAGCTGGAAAGCTGATTATGGTTTAAATTGATTTTCTATGGCTGCACAAAGTTGTGATGATGTCAGTAAGACCAATGTGAGTGTTAAAAATGTTAAGCACAGTGGAATCATGAGATTTTTTTTAAATTGAACTTGAAATTACTTGGGACAACTTTGAAAAATCTTGAAAAAGGACAACAACTGCTATGTTGAGATTGGGAAGAGGTGTGGAGGTTGGCAATTAATTTTCCTTATATCAATTGCTGTTAAAGTGATCAGTAAAGGTGCTTGTCAGTGGGGAAGTATGCATATCTGACAGCAGCAAGTTTGGATACATCACTGTGACACTAATGTTTTTTTTTCACTTTTATAGGATTTAACATGGATAACAAATGTTTAAGTGAAACAAATTGAAATACAACACTGCAGTTATTTTTTAAAATGTAAATGCAAACATTTGAATTGATAACAATCAATAAATTGGTTAGGACTGGTGGATATAGAGGCAGTTTGAAAATGAAAGTGACTAAGTCTGTTATTTGTCCATAGCTAAACATCCATGCTAGTGCACATTTATATGAAACATGTTGGAATATATTACTGTGTCCATTATTTTTATTTGTCTGCAGGTAGATATTTGAGGTATATGTACACAACCAATAAAGTGGCTATTATTGTTCAGCAGATGTAGTCTATGAGTAAAAATGATGGTTACCTGCTGTTAGTTGAATACACTTAAACCATCATTGCACTAGCATAATAGGGTTAGTGTGTGTTTGAATGAAGCAAGGCATTTCTCTTATTTGATCACAGTCAGACATTTGAGGTGTACATGGTAAATAAAGCAGAAATTATAAGAAGCTATAGAGGCAGTCTGTGAACGAAAGTGGCTGACCCTGCTGTATTTGTATGCAGTTACATAATTGATGGGTTAACCTGGTTTCACAGAGGGAAGGAGTCATTGTATGACTCATCTTCACTTTACAAGTGAAACTATTCTCAGGATTACAAACACATTGATTTGACATTGTATTTAAACTAAAATTCATATATGTTTCTTTTCTTTCTTTCTTTTATTTTTTTACTTACTAAATTATTCTAAAGAAGAAAAAATGCATAGAAAAAACTAATCAGAACTAACAATGAAACACCAGAAGAAGGTAATCAACAATAGAACAAACAATAAATGAATTACAGAATCAGTGAGTCTGATATTAAAATAGTTCTTTCAAAAAAAAAAAAGCAATGAGTCTATCAATTGTTGTCCAAAAAGAACTGGGAAAACAAACCAGAGTTCCTTCCATTCTTTTGCCATGAAGTCAGCTGGTGTAGCCCCATGTAATTGCCTGATGTAGGAGTGCAAGTCCTTGAAAGTATCAGTAAGAATGATTTTCCAATATCGAGGTATGATGTCTGTAATTACAGTTGACAGTAGTTTCAGTTATAATTAAAGTATCAGTTCTCCAATTAGTGCTGTGAATTCCCAATATTCAGAAGGCAGCAGCAGAAGCTGTGGAATGCATCTAATTCCATAATATTTGACTCTCTTAAAAACCTCAGAATGGTAGAATGCTAAATGTCACATATCAAATGCATCGCCTCAAAAGATCTTCAAAGAGTTTGCCACCAAAAAATTGACATTCCCTCTTTCCAACCCATTTATCCAGGTGAGACAATAGATGTTCTCTTCTCAGAGTTATAGGCTCCTGGGTAAGTACTAAGCTAGTTGCCCTTGCACTCCATTTTAAGCCTAACCAGTTTCTGTTTTTGTGCTTGAAATCATGTATCCTATTTCATTAGATTGGCCTTCCCATCCCATCCCATGGTTGATAATTATATATTTACCCTAATAAGTGTAACTGGGATCTTACCATAGATAATTTGTGAGGGCCCATACATGAGATAAAACATTTAGTAGCTGCTTCTGTCCATTAGTAATGCAGGGTTGGTCCAGGGATAAATGTTCTGTTTCACATCCATAGCTGTAAGTTGCACTTTAAAATGGACAGGGTGAACTTTGTTTTATGCAGATGGGGAGTCTGTTCCACAGCAGTTGTCTCCTCTGTGAAATATGCCTGCCTCTTCAAATGGTTCTGTTGATGTTGCAGATGAGGCTTAGATCCCTAAACCAATTATTTCTGATGCCATTTGATTTTAGTGATGAGCAGTAACTCCATCAGTAATGGGTTGGAGGATGCTGAGCATGCCAGACTGAGGTTAGCTGTTAGCACTCTGTAAGATACCAAGCATAGTGACAAGGCTTTGAGTCAGTCTGAGTAGGACGTGTTGTTCAGGCCTTGTATCCTTTTAATAAGGTATCTCTGGGGGTGTTCCAGTTCTTGCATGTGTCTGGACAGATAAATACCAAAGGGGGCATTATATTCGGTGATTGGTCTAATGAGGGCTGAGTAAAGGGGAGCAATGATATCTCTAGATCTAGATACAATCCTTTGTTTATAAGCTGTGCAATATAGAAGGACTGTCTTACAACTGTAGATACATGCTGGTCAAAAGTTAGGTCACGGTCCACATAAGTTCTTAAATCCCAAACAATGGAGTCAACTCCTAGAGACTTGTTGCAAATGTGGTAGTTCCCTTGGGTAGGTGACTTCCCAAAGATTACAATAATGCATTTTTAAACAGAAAAAAGGTGTTGACCCGATGGTGAGTGTAGCCTGCCCTGAGGGAAGGAATAATTAATTACAACTGTTTCCATACCTCCCAACCGTGCTGAATTACTCGGTTTTTACAGAGTTTTGAGGTTCAAATGAAGGGGTGTCACGATTCCTGAGTGGCACCCCTTCATTTCTGATTTTTTTTCTTATTTTTTCAATTTTCACGGCATTAGAGCTGACGTCATCGCGTACGCGATGACATTAGCTCTCTCAGGGCTACCAGCCTGCATGATGACGTCAGCTCCCCCTACCAGCCTGTCGGAATTGAGCTCAAGCACTTCCAGAATGCCTGGCTGCTCAAATGCAGGCGGGAACGGTCAGCAACAAACGGTTGCTTGGATTTATTGCTGTTGGAGTTGCGAGCGGGAATGGACTTGTATTGCTGATGTTGGAGTTGCGAGCGGGAATGGATTTGTATTGCTGCTGTTGGAGTGGCAAGTGGGAATGGACTTGTATTGCTGCTGCTGGAGTTATGGGAACTTGGATTTACGACAACAAATAGTTGCTGAAGAACGGTAAGGAAACTACAGGAAAGTGCGTGTCTGTGTGTGTGTGTGTGTGTGTGTGTGTGTGTGTGTGTGTGTGTGTGTGTGTGTGTGTGTGTGTAAATAACAGCTCAAAATATTACTGAAAAGATGGCTGGGATCTCCTGCAGGCAGGATCACCGTGCGTGAAACTCAAAGACAACCTGTCACATTATCAAAAGCTTTCAGTCTGCTTTATATTTTTAATAGTTTAGACCCCACCTTGATACTCTCTGAAAAAACACTGCATGGACCATGGACGAAACAGTTATGGCACAAAAAAGAAAGCATTTATTTTCAAGATATAAAAGCTAATTAATGCTAAACTGAAAACATCTATCATACAATCTGTTTTTTCTTGCTTTTTACTACAGTTATTACTTGTCTCTGAATGTAAAGTTTAATTAATGATATTGTCTCAAGACATTCATAAAAATATATCTAGCTTTTCTTGCCCTTAACTTATTATTCCTACTAGGTAACTTTTTATATTTCTTTCAAAAAATACACTTCTCTTATATATCTTATATGTGTTCCTATTCCGCCACAGGGCAATACACTTGTCTTATTCTTTACATTTGGCACAAGTCATCTACTATATGTTTCAGAAATTCATAAAAATGTTTCCATGCCAGAATAGCCTGTTGACACACAGACTGCTCCCAATCCAAAGCCTTTAACCTACAATCTGTAAGCTCATAATTTGCCCTATAAAAGGTTTTCCCCACTGTTTTTCCAGCTTTTAAAAGTCTGTCCAAACTACTGAGATGATACCAAGTCACACACACACTTGAGTACTGTAACTAGAGTTGAGGGAAAAATACGGCTTTATTCCAATTTACTTGTATGTTTATGAGATCCCCAAACTTTTCCAGCATCTTAAGGAGATCTAGTTAATGGATTTGTCTGCCTGAGTTAGACGAACAACAGAGGTATCAGCAAAACATGATTCAGTTACCCGTATGTTATCCACTAGACTAATACTATAGTATTAACACTCTTGATTAATAAAGACCTTAAAGGCGTCACTAGATGAAACAAAAATGAAGAAAGTAGGGGCCCTTAGATTGTGCCTTTGTTCTAATGGAATTGAGCCAAATATTGTCTGCTTGTAACCACCTGTGCAAAGGTCTTAGTATAGAAAAGTTTATACGAGGACAGAAAATGTTCTGGAAAACCAAATCATTTCCAAGCATGCCACAAAAACCCTCAGAGAGACAAATGCTTTGTTGAAGTTTATAAATAAGTTAGTTGCTGGTCTAGACTGGTTCTGGCATATTTGATGGAGCAACAGGTATGGTCTGCCTGCCTGCTGTTCATAAAGCCTTGTTGAAATCGCCCTACCAACTTATGGTTCCATAATTACTCTGACAAGAACCCTCGTCTCAGAAAGGAGGAGAAAACTGAGATTTTAACTACTAGGAAGAGTTTTTGTTTGTTTGCTTATTGCCTGTTTTATGTAGGGTAATGAAAAAAGAGGAAGGTTCTTTTGTAGCACTCCTCAAAAAAAAAAAAAAAATTAAAAAGAATTTTCTCTAATTCTTTTGTACATAGTTTATACATATCCACTGGGATACTTTTAGGGCCAGGAGTGTTGCCAGTTCTTAAAGACTGGATAACTTGATATACCTCCCCACTTCTAACAGGTCTGTTGAAGGCTGAGGTTTCTTGGGGAGTTCAATTGGACTGAGTAGTTTTGAAGAAAAAAAAAATAACCTTCTTGCCACATCCTAGATAACCGGACCTCCTAAAACGAGATCATTATATCTTAGGTTCCTTTACTGCAAGACCTGCATATACCTTGAAAGTCACTTAGGGAGCTAATGCTTTATAAAGACCACCCCCAACTAATTTGCTAAACATTTAGGAGTTTTAATTTGCCATGTACAAAAAAGCAAATATATAAAAGGCTTACTACTTTGCTCTTGCAGTGGCTGTTTCCATCTTTATTTTTTCCAGAGAAGTACAAAACTGGATTTAACGTAACATCTTTCTTCACCCCTTTTTTTTTTTTTTTTTTTAACAGTAGATCTGATCTCATACCCATCCTGTTTGTATTTAGAACTGGCTGGTTAGAAGAACTGTTTGAACAATGGTCAGAGAATACAGACAGCATATGTTCTGTATCTTGAAAAATACTCAATAGGTTCATAGGTAGGTACTAGGCTATCGGCTATACAAGCCTAGCCAAAAAAATGTACCCTGGCTTTCGCCACCCAAGAAATTTATTTTCCTGTGCCCCTGTCGAGCAGAGCCACAGAAGTGATCTCCGGGATGAATTTTCCATTTCCCATCCAATCATCAAGATTTTTCTTGAAGAGTGCTAATGAGGAGCTCTGTTTGACATATATAGGTAGTCTGTTCCAGAGTATGGGAAGTCTCTGGGACAGGAATCTATCCCTCCAGCATGTTCTGTTTATTGTGGTGACAAGGTTTAGGTCCCTAGAGCGTGTAGCTCAGAGGGATTGGGATTTCTTTAAGTGGAGCATGTCCAACAGCTCTGGGTTTGACATAGCTTTGTATGTTAGGCAGAGATCACCCCTGAGTAGGCGATATGCGATGGAGTAAAGCTGTAGTTTTTTGAGACGGTCTGCATAGGGCATCTGTTTGAGGCCAGTAATCCTCTTTGTGAGGTATTTCTGTGGTCTTTCCAGTTGTTGCAGATGTCTTGTGAGGCACATACCAAAAGGGGTGTTGTATTCTATAATGGGTCTAATGAGTGATGAGTAGAGGGGAACAATTACCTCTTTTTTTCTGGACGAGAATCCTTTTGTGATGAGATGAGCCATGTAGAAGGATTTCCTGACTACTGTGACGATGTGATTATCAAAGGAGAGACTATTGTCCACCTGTGTCCCAAGGTCTCTTATTATATTTTTGGCATTAAGTAGACTACCAGCTATGTGGTAGTTCATGGGTACAGAGTTTTTACCAAAGGGCATGACAATACACTTTTTGGCATTGAGCTTCAGGCCATGGCTTTGACACCAGGTATCTGTCTCAGTGAGGCCATTTTGTAGTTTGTCCACATCATTAGGAGTTTCGATTATGGCTCCTAGTTTGCAGTCATCTGCAAACTTTGTTAGCCAAAGGCCTTCTATGTTGGCCTGCACTTCAGAGAAGTAGATACCAAACAGGGGAGGACCCAGGACTGAACCCTGTGGTACTCCACTTGTCACTGGTCTGATGTTGGATTTGGAATCCACTACTTTCACAGTGTGGGTTCTGTCCGTGAGCCAGTTGGCAACCCATCTTGTGACATAGGGATTTATACCTAGTTTAGTAAGCTTATCTATAATTCCAGAGTGGGGGATGGTGTCGAAAGCCTTGGCGAGATCTAGATAAGCTGTGTGAACCATTTTACCCTCATCTATGGCTTTGGTGACTGCTTCAAAGAAGTCAATCAGGTTTAGGAGACATGATCTGCCTTTTACAAATCCAAACTGGGTAGGGTCCAGAGTTTGGAGATTACCAATGTCTTTGTTTATGAGTTCCACGATGATACATTCCATGGCCTTGCAGACCAGGCTCGTTAGGCTAGTGGGGCGGTAGTTCCCTGGGTCCGTTGTGGCTCCCCCTTTGTGGAGTGGGATAACCGTCGCGGTGCGCCATTCAGTGGGTACAAAGCCTGAGGTGAGGCAATAATTGAACATGGTACTTAGGTAGGGTGCCAGTTCATTCTGTAGTTCATGGAGAACGCAGCCTGGGATATTATCAGGTCCCATGGATGCTGTGTTCTTGGCTTTGGAGGGTGTGTTTTTTACCTGTGCAACCGTGATTATAGGAACTTTGCATTCTTCCGGTATAGAGATGGGCCTTCTTGAGGGTGAGAGGGGGGTAAAGTTAGCACTGAACCTATCTGCTAGGATGTTGGCAATATCAGTTGGTTCTGTATATTTAGTGCCATTGTGCTGTAACTCAGAGGCAGATCTGAGTGTTCCCATTTAGATTCTTGACATAGCTATAAAATGCTTTGTGGTTGTCTTTAGAGTCAGTGGCAATTTTGTTTTCCTAACTAGCTTTGGAGGATTTTATGAGGGATCTCAGCTTCTTACTGAGGTTGACCAGGGAGTTCCTCCAGTCATAAAGAAGATAAGCAAAAAAAGTCTGTGTGACTTGCCACTCCTGCAGCCAGTGCAAAAAAGGTGAGATCCCTCCTATATGGGTAAATAGCCCTTCAAGGATTAACCAGGTAGAATTCCTGTTGCCATTCTGTTAAAGTCAGTTTATATTAAGCCTCCTTTTGCCCAAAAGATTTTTTAACAAAGGGTTAATTACCATATTAAAATTTCCTCTCAATAATTACAGATCATGTGTATCCTTCAGTAATCTAATGTATCCCTAGGATATTCAAAAGAAGAGAGCCCCCCCATGTTAGAACCATAAAATGATTTAAGGAAAACAACACCATTCCCCTGCCTTACCTATAACTTCATTCAACTTTATCCACGATACAGAAGATCTTAGCTGACAGAGAAAAAAAAAACTTCCCGTTTAGGTGCTGGTGTAACTGAAAAGATCCTCATCTCCTCCAGTAAAAAGTTCATTTAGATATTGGATACCTTCTGAGCTTAGATTCCTGAAGGAAAATGATGTATACTATCAAGTCATATGAAATATTAACTTGTTTAAGAGAAGCATTTAAACCTCCAACATTCCAGGATGACATTTTAAGACACTCCTGCTAGCTGAAAGATGTACCACTGCCATTTAAGTCAAGCAGAGGAACTGGAAAATTAAAAATACTACTATAATGAGCTATGTGCCAGAAAACCACCAAGTAATACTAGCAAAAATATATCAAAACGTGTGAGCCTGAAAACTCAAACACCGAGATGAGCAGTACAGTTTAAAGGTTTGTCTACAAGACAGTGCACCGGAGATGCCCCTGAAGTCTGACATTTCATAAAAAACAGATGCCAAACAAAAATAACTCTTCTTACTTCAGTGTTATAGGTTCATAGGTTCATAGGTTTATACTAGGCTATCTGCCCTAAGGCATTTATAAGCCTAGCCCAAATTATTGTGGCTTACGCCACCCCTTATATGAAAAAATACTGTGCCCATTAGTTTGTTGTGCCTCTGTCCAGCAGTGACACAGAGATGATTCCTGGGGTAAACCTACGATCTCCCATCCACAGGTCTAGATTTCTCTTGAACAGAGTCAGCGAGGTGCTCTGCCTCACATGGACCGGGATTTTATTCCACAGCATAGGGAGTCTCTGAGTGATAAATCTATCCCTCCAGCACGCCCTATTTATATCCGTGCTAAGGTTTAAGTCGCTTGCTCTAGTGGTTTTGGTGGATTTGGATTTTGAGGTGGAGCATGTCCATTAATTCGGGTTGGACATGGCCTTGTATGTCAGGCACATGTCACCTCTGAGCAGACGGTATGCGACTGAATAGAGCTGGAGTTTCTTCAATCTGGCAGCATATGACAGATTTTGGAGTCCCTTTATCCTTTTGGTGAGGAACTTTGGGGTCTCTCCAATTGCTGCAGATGTCGGGTGAGATACATCCCGAATGGGGCATTGTACTCGATCATTGGTCTGATAAGTGAAGAGTACAGGGGAACAATGACCTCACTAGATCTGGATGTGAATCCTTCATGATCAGGTGGGCAATGTAGAAGGTCTTTCTAACCACTTTAGCAATGTGAGTGTCAAAAGAAAGGCCACTGTCAACCTGGGTCCCCAGGTCCCTGATAACCTCTTCTGTGCTTAGTGGATTGCCACCTATATGGTAGCTTGGGGTTACCTTGTTTTTCCCGGGGGTATGACTATACATTTTTGGCGTTAACTTCAGGCCATGGCTCTGGCACCAGCTATCTGTTTCCGTGAGTCCCTTCTGAAGGATATCCGTGTCCGATGCACTTTCCACTATGGCGCCCAGTTTGCAGTCGCCTGCAAACTTTGTCAGCCAAAGTCCTCCCATGTTGGCCTGTACTTCTGAGAAGTAGATGCCAAACAATTGGGGCCAAGGACCGAGCCCTGTGGGACACCACTTGTGACCGGCTTGGAGTCTGACACAGCGCCAGCAACTCTAACCCTGTGGGTTCTGTCCTTAAGCCAGTTTGCAACCCATCTTGTGACATATGGGTTTACATTTAAGCTGGTAAGTTTCTACCCGAGTGGGGTATTGTGTCGAAAGCCTTTGCAAGGTCAAGGTAGGCTGTATGGACTGCCTTTCCTCATCAATGGCCTTGGTGACTGTTTCAAGAAGTCAACCAAGTTCAAAAGGCATGATCTTCCCTTGACAAAGCCAAACTGGGTCGGGTCCAATGTCTGCAAGTCCCCTATATCTTTGTTTATGAGCTCTCTCCATAGCTTAGCAGACTAGACTTGTTAAGCTTATGGGGCGGTAATTACCAGGGTCCGTAGAGGCACCGCCTTTGTGGAGTGGGACCACAGTTGCCGTACGCCACTCCTTGGGCACGTATCCTGTGGTAAGGCTAAGATTAAACAGCTGCCTTATGTGCGGGTTTAATTCCTCATTTAGCTCGTGTAGCACACAGCCGGGGACACCATCCGGTCCCATTGATGCTGTGTTTTTAGCTTTAGAGAGAGCAGCTTTCACCTGCGCATTTGAGATGTCCGGGAGGCTACACTCGGCTGGGATAGTTATCTCTCCTTTAGGGGGGGAGAGGGGGGTGAAGTTTGCACTGAACCTGTCTGCCAGTATGTTGGCAATGTCTGTGGGTTCAGTGATTTTTGTTGTTACAGATGATGTCACAGAGCCACAACATTTTCTTAAAATAGTAGAGAAACCACGTTTTCTAATCATAGTGTGCAACCTGCTTTATATAGATTTAATTTAATTCTATTAGATTGTATTTTGATTCACAAATAAGCAAACCTGTTTTAGTTTCCTATATAAAAACAGTTTAAAAAAAAAAAAAACACCCCAAACAGTGCTGAAACAGTTGTGTATGCTTTTAAAATGGCAGCATAATGCTTTCTAGTGGTACTGGAACTCCCTGTCTGTGTCATCACCAAGCAGGGAAATGTATAGAGTGAGAGTTCACTGGGTGTAGCAAACTGCCCATGTCTTTGAAGTAGTGGCCTGATCCACTAGTATAAGAAATGGTGGGGGTCGACGTCACAGAAATACTGGTGACTACTTTAACAAAGTAAAATAGTACAATTTATAAAGGTGTATGAAAAACTAAACAGTGCCATATTAAAACATTGCATTAATACTTGAAGCTGTAAGTAACTGCATTACATCCCTGATAGTTCATATGCAGTACATGCAAAGCCATGTATTTCCTAACTCCCCCTGCTGTTGAGATAGTACCAGGTCTCATGTGAGTGCTCAAGAAGAAACCTTTAGTTTACCAGCATTAATTGATTGCCAAATGGTACCACAAACCATTCATACTACAACATTGAGCATACATGTGCAAAAAAAAATCTACCCTTCCATCGTAACAGTTGTAGTTATTCAAGCAAAGGTTACGATTAATCTAGGAAAGGTCAGCCATTTGGTGTAGCTTCTACTCCACTGAGATTTAAAATGATGGACAATAAACTCTCAACCCGGAAGAGCAGCCACAGAGGGCATGTAACCCTTTTTCGAAGTGTTGGTATACAAAGGAAAAAAGAAGCATGCTCAGTTTTCAAAGTAAATCACTCAAGTTGGGGCCAGTTTTGTCATGAAAACTGAAAACTGTTCTCAGTAAAGCATCCTTCTGTTGTTCCTGCTGTCATACTTTTCAGTTTGGTAATAACAGGGTACAGCATTGAGAAGTCCAGATGCTTCTACGTGAAAGTGTCTTCAGCCAAACTTGCCACTGAGGAGTAGTTACGATAGCTGATGTCATGCCTTGGACTGCACAGCTCATTTAGAGGTTATATGATTACTTTCGTTAGGCCTTATGGGTGAACCAGGAGAATGGATGAACTTATGCTTGGGGTCCAGTATAATAAAAATGCTGGCTCATAGGTGGCATTTCTGTCCTGACAGATTGGCTGGAGGAAGTTTTTTTACTAGGGCTCTACCAAATGCTCCTTGGTTTCACTGTGTAGCTAAAGTTAAGCCTTTGTCCATTTTTAGTGTGAATACCAGGGGGAAAAGGAGAATGCAGTTGCGCAAAGTACCAGCTCTTTAAAATGTTTTACAGCTGGGACAAACATTTTTCTTTTGAAGAACAGTACATGGATGCGTTCCAGAAGAAAGCATACTGCCAACGTTGCAGTCTTATAAATCCCATAAAGTTCTTGAGGAATCCCATCAGGTTCTTGAGGCATCTTAAGCACTTCCTCCTCTCTCGGTTTAGTTCAAGAACCTAATGAAGCAATGTGTCAGTAAATTGGAGGGGGATCTAATAGTAACACTATATGCATGCTACATTTTTTTGAGGGGAAGATCTTTGCAGACTAACCCAGTTTCTTAATTCCTTCTTAATGAAAGCAACAAAGTCCTCTTTCTCCATCCATTTGAGTAGTCTCATAAGTCTCTGATTACTGCACCAATGATCTGAGACTTAGGATGCTATTCAAAAAGTTGTAGAGATCAGGCCTTGTTGTTTGCATTAAGAAGGAATTGGGCTTATTCTGCATAGAGCCCCCCCCCAACCAAAAAAATGGAGCATGCACACACTTGTTCATAGCAAAAACTGTGAATTTATTGAAATGGCGAACTTTAATTTCCTGTTGTTCTAGTCTGTCAGTTAATGTATAATGCTGCTTTTGAGAATCTACTTTGTGAATTAGCTTTGGTCAGAACCTCTTAGTTCTTTAAAAAAAAAAAAAGGAGTCCATAAAGGTTGCTGGGAGGCAAGTTTATTTTATTTTGACATTTGTTGACTGGGTTAGTCCAACTGGGCAGCAGCCCTTTTTCAATGGAGGCCCAAGAAAGAAAGTTCCAAAAAGTACAAGTAACAAATGTAATCCTATAACAGAGTTATGTTGGTGGTGCTGCGGTAGCGTTGTCGCCTCATAGCAAGACGTTGTCCCATTCGATTCTCAGCTAGAGCGTCTTCTGTGTGGAGGCATATGTGAATGAGGCGTGCCTTCGTTGAAGGTTGTGCATCGGGGCTGGTAACCCGGTACGTAAAAATCCACTACCAATCATTAGCGGACCGGAGTTCCGCTGTGGCGACCCCTAACCGGGAAAAGCCAAAGACACAAACAAACAAACAATAGGCATGAGATGTATGTTGAAACAACATGCTAGAAAGTGGTCATTAAATTAAAAACATAATATAGTAAGAAGTTCCATACAACCGTAAGCAGAATGCAGAAAATATAGATAAGTTTGTAAAACAGAAAGTAACAAATATATAAACATTTTTTTAGCAAGGCCTTGTAAATCCTCTATTTCACATTAGTAGCCAAGTTGGTATCCTTTAGTGCCATTTGCTCCAGGGAATAAAACACTGTTTCTCTGCTTCAGAAAGTTGGAAGGTCGTGACTGTTGCATCAAAAGCATTGCACAAAGACAGACAAATAGATGTATTCATCATCAAACACCAAAAACAGTGTGTATACCAGTGTTATTTTTAGAAGTTTTCCAGACAGGAATGGCTATCATTAAATTTGACATTTGTCTGTAAGCATGTCCCTGAGTTTATGCCCAAAATTCATAAATATATTTCTCCAGGGAAAAAAATATTTTGGTTTGCTGGAGGTATGCTTGAGCCCCCCCACTAACCCAAAGTGAAGCTCATGCATTGACATTAAAGATGTGTGTGTGTGTGTGTGTGTGTGTGTGTGTGTGTGTGTGTGTGTGTGTGTGTGTGTGTGTGTGTGTGTGTGTGTGTGTGTGTCTTTGTATCAGAAGTCGTGTTTACTAGAAAATTTCAAATGTTTTCAGAGTATGGACTTGTATTCCTAGGCAAAATTAGTAGGTTTTAAACGGATGTCTGTGTGATCTGTATTATGTTTTTCAGTTCATAGCAGACATATACATTTGCTTTTTTTTTTTTTTTTTTTTGACAAACTCTGTATTCACTGTGTATGTATATATGTATATATATATATATATATATATATATATATATATGTGTGTGTGCATATTAAAGCAGTTCACTTTAATGTTACTAAGTAACAAACACGTGCTTTGTCGAATATTGGAATTACCAAAATGAAGGTAAATGTGTGCATATTTTAGGGGAAGTGCCGGGTGAGTTAATGCTATAACTTTTAGATATACTGATGTTTTCAGCATTAGGGGTGGAAATGAGTGTAAGTGTTTGCAGATGAGGGTTAGAGTAAGGGCTAAGGTAAGAGGATAGGTTTAGTGTTGTACACGTGTCGTTGTTGTGTGAGAATGTTTGTTGCAGTGATACTGGTAAGGAAAGGACTTTGTAAGGTAACATGTAGGGTTGTGGTTAGAGGCAATGTTATGGATAGCACAGGTATAAGGTGTGTGGCCCCCTTACCACTTTACTCATGTGCTAACCCTTACCCTAACATTGCCCCTAGACCAACCCTACACATTACCTTCGAAAAAGCCCTTTCCCTAACAGTGTCACTATTCACACAAATTGTCTGCTGTGGTCCGATGGTAATGTAGAGTGTTTGCCTTTAACAGCATTTCCTTTCTGTGTAGATGTTATACTTATGAAAGGCATCATGTCACATTACTGACTTTTTATATCAGTTTTTATCCAGTTATATGTTAAGGTAGTTTTCCTTGGTTGCTGTCATCTGACACTGTGCATAGATGATATTACTGTGCTCAAAAATAACTTTTGCAACCAATATTGTACTAAGTATTTACATTATATATTTTATGTGTATTATGGTCTTGACTGTTTGAAAGAAATGTTTTAAATGAGTTTTTAAAGAAATTTTTAGGAAAATTTGAAATTATTATTTATTATTGTATGTATATTTAAATAATTTAATATATATTTATTTATTTATTTGGTTAAATATTTACTTATTTATTTATATACATAAGTATGTTTTTTAATCAGAGATGAACACTGTGACAGTATTTTTTATTGAGAGCAATTAATTCATGTATTAGATGCAGTCGTGCACATTACCCAGATGGGCATAAATATTCATGAGTTTCTGTATCCTGATAGGATGGTTTGAATTAATTAAGAAAGGTGATAGGATAAATTATATAAGTTGATTGACTTTATTTATTATATAAAGGTTGTAATTAATTAAAGAGATTTGTCTGATGAAGTCCTATGCACAAGGACGAAAACGCACACTGAATTGTTGTTGCAAGAGCGTTAACATTAGTTATCGATCGTTTTTATTTTTGTCTTGTTTTTATTAGCTTGTGAATAAACTGCTTGGACGGAGTTTCAACGTATTCTGGCACTGGTTTACTGCCTTATTAGTTTTTGGAAGTGCTGGTTCCTGTTTTGTGGTTTATGGTCTTGACTGTGTTATTTTATGACACCTCGAAAATATTCTTGATGTATTTTGACTTTACATAATTCAGCATTTCTGGAGATTTTTTCCCTGTAACTCCCCTGCAAATGGGGCCATCTTTGTCTCATATTCTTCAACAGATTCCATAAATAAATAAATGGACTCATTTTAAATTTTTTACATTTATGAGCAGTGTGCAGTGGATCTTCTTAACATACACACATCCTTTAAACTCCAGAGTTACATTTTGAGTCTTGTTGTTTGTCCTGTAAACCATTTTTTGCCTCACTGTTGATCTTGCACTTAGATATATGCCCTATACTCAGCTGCTTAATACTCTCCAGGCCAGACTCACCGTTTCAACTCACGTTGGGGTCAGATCCACCCAAGTCACTCTGCTTGTATTCTCCCTCAGTCGTCATTGCGTATTTTATTAATCCTGCTATTATCTTCTTATCCTTCCTGCTGTTATCTTCTTATCCTTCCTGTTATTATCTTCTTATCCTCCCTGTTATCTTCTTATCCTCCCTGTTATCTTCTTATCCTTCCTGTTATTATCTTCTTATCCTTCCTGCTATTATCTTCTTATCCTTCCTGTTATCTTCTTATCCTTCCTGCTATTATCTTCCTATCCTCCCTGTTATCTTCTTATCCTTCCTGTTATTATCTTCTTATCCTTCCTGCTATCATCTTCTTATCCTTCCTGTTATCTTCTTATCCTTCCTGCTATTATCTTCTTATCCTCCCTGTTATCTTCTTATCCTTCCTGCTATTATCTTCTTATCCTCCCTGCTATTATCTTCTTATCCTTCCTGCTATTATCTTCTTATCCTTCCTGCTACTATCTTCTTATCCTTCTTGCTACTATCTTCTTATTCTCCCTGTTATCTTCTTATCCTTCCTGTTGCTGTCTTCTTATCCTTCCTGTTGTTGTCTTCTTATCCTTCCTGCTATTATCTTCTAATCCTTCCTGTTGTTGTCTTCTTATCCTTCCTGTTGTTGTCTTCTTATCCTTCCTGTTATTATCTCCTTATCCTTCCTGTTATTATCTTCTTATCCTTCCTGTTGTTGTCTTCTTATCCTGCCTGTTGTTGTCTTCTTATCCTTCCTGCTATTATCTTCTAATCCTTCCTGTTATTATCTTCTAATCCTGCCTGTTGTTGTCTTCTTATCCTTCCTGCTATTATCTTCTAATCCTTCCTGTTATTATCTTCTTATCCTTCCTGTTATTATCTTCTTATCCTTCCTGTTATCTTCTTATCCTTCCTGTTATTATCTTCTTATCCTTCCTGTTATTGTCTTCTTATCCTTCCTGTTATTATCTTCTTATCCTTCCTGTTATTATCTTCTTATCCTTCCTGTTATTATCTTCTAATCCTTCCTGAGGTTGTCTTCTTATCCTTCCTGTTATTATCTTCTTATCCTTCCTGTTATTATCTTCTTATCCTTCCTGTTATCTTCTTATCCTTCCTGTTATTATCTTCTAATCCTTCCTGAGGTTGTCTTCTTATCCTTCCTGTTATTGTCTTCTTATCCTTCCTGTTATTATCTTCTTATCCTTCCTGTTATTATCTTCTTATCCTTTCTGTTATCTTCTTATCCTTCCTGCTATTATCTTCTTATCCTTTCTGTTATTATCTTCTTATCCTTACACATACTTTCTCAACTTCTGATGCACTCATACACACAAATACATGTGCAAGCATACACACAAACTTAGTTTCTTAATCTTGCATTTTTATTACCAAACCTTGGAACCTATGCTCTTACTGTTGAAGTTCTCCCCTCCAAGACTTGCATTCGTAAGCCCTTTCTTTCATTGCTGCATTTGCCTCCTCACCTGTATCGCAAGACCTGTATGTGTCATTGCTCTCAGCTGTGACAGATTTAGCATAACATTCCACTGCTGACAAGGATTAGATGATGTGTTTCACTGTGACTAATTGTGGCTACAGTGTCTGTTTTTTCATTAGTTAGGCCTGGCATAGCATGCCAAGCCAGTGAGACACTTACATAAGGTAGTTATTGGTCAAATGGATGTGACCATTCCTGGTGCCATGGTGCATTCAAAAAGGGGTAAACTTGTCTGAATTACCCACTTTTCTATTAACCATTGATGGAAAAAGAGATATTTTTCCTGCTTTATTCCCTTTTGAGCAGCTTGCTTGACTAAATGTGAACAGGTGTGGATGATTAGAGATGTGTAGTAGGCAGCCCAGTCACATAGCTAAACTGATTTATATTGTTTTTCCTCAGCACTGGGTGATAGTTTACTGCAGATAATTATAATAGCTGCTTTACAGATGTCATTTCTTTGTGTTTTGGGGGACATTTGGGTAAAGGCTCAATTCATGTGGCATTTTTGGATATTACAAAGAGCATTGCATAAAAGCAACAAAGAAAGTAGCTTTTAATTTGCAAAATATCTATTGTTTGCCCACGGAGGTGGAGACCAAGGTAACATTGTGATTTCAGAATGGGGTGTAACTTCAGATAGACATTAACTACTTTTGTTAGAAAATGTTTGCTTTTAGCTGTGTGGATTACTTTACTGTGGGTTTATTGTCAGCTTTTCGTACCTCAAGCACTTGGATTTTTGGGAATGTTAATGGAATACTGCTGCTATAAGAAGCAGCACTTGCATTCCTGGTTGTTATCTTAGCTCTGCCAGTCAGTACAGGACACAGTATGCAACCCTGGCTCTATTTATCCACTGTTCTGATCCCTTATAACAGTGGCAAAAGTAGTAAGTGGAGTGTGAACTGTTATCTAAAATAATTCAATAAAATGAATTAACTAAAATAAATACTTACTTTTTATCATAAGATCATAGCAAGTTACTAGACTAGTGGCCCTGAGGCCCTTATAAGCCTAGCCAAAACTTTAGCCCATGTTTAGACAAGTCAGCACCCAAAGCCTCTGTCCAACAGGGACACAGGCAGAATCCCTGTGGTGTATTTTCTGTTTCCCATCCAGTTAGCCAGGTTGCACTTAAAAAGGGATAATGAGGTACTCTGCTTGACGTGGTGGATTTCACAGATGGGGAGTGTCTAGAATACAAATCTGTCCCACCAACAAGTCTTATTGATATCACAAATCAGGTTGAGGTCGCGTGTATGGGTTGCTCGAGTGGAGCTTGACTTGTGGATATGCAGCTGTCCCATCAAAGCGGGGTCTGAGATTACTTTGTATGCCAGACAGAGGTCACCTCTGAGAAGTCTGTATGAAACTGAGTAGAGGAACAGGGCTTTTAGCCTATCTGTGTAGGGTAGATGTTTGAGGCCCTGGATTCTCCTGGTGAGGAACATCTGCAGTCTCTCCAGCTGCTGCATGTGCTTTGCGAGGTGCATGCCGAAGGAGGCATTGTACTCAATAATTGGTCTTATAAGGGAAGAATACAGGGATGTTATGACCTCTTTGTCCCTGGATGCGATACCCTTACTTATGAGGTGGGCCACGTAGAAAGCTTTCCGTATAACGGAACCAACATGGTGGTCAGAAGTCAGGTTGCTATCAACCTGGGTGCCCAAATCCATCACTATTGATTGTGTACTTAGGACGTTGTGATTAATGTGATAATATGTGGGGATGTCACTCTCCCCAAAGGGGATAATGATGCATTTTTTGGCATTCAGCTTGAGGCCATATTTCTGGCACCAGTTATTTGTTTGGGTGAGACCGTCCTGGAGGACGTCCACATCACTTGGGGAATTGATGACTGTGCCCAGCTTGCAGTCATCTGCAAACTTGGTCAGCCATAGCCCTCTGGTTTTGGCCTGCACCTCAGAGAAGTATATCCCAAATAACAGAGGCCCCAAGCCAATCCCTGAGGTATGCCACTCATTACAGGTCTACTGCTTGAGGTGGCTTCCCCTATTTTGATTAGGTGGGTTCCATCAGTGAGGCAGTTTGCTACCCATCTGGTAACATATGGATGGGATTGATGCCTAGTTGAGAGAGTTTATCAACTATGCCCGAGTGGGGAATAGTGTCAAAGGCTTTGGCCAGGTCAAGGTAGGCAGTGTGCACCATCTTCCCCTGTCCATGGCTTTGGTGACTATCTCAAAGAAGTCGACCAGATTTAACAGACATGACCTCCCCTTGACAAAGCCAAACTGTGTGGGGTCGAATGTTTAGAGGTTGCCAATGTCCCTGCTAATGTGGTCCATGATAATCCCTTCCATGGCTTTGCAGATCAGGCTAGTTAGGCTGATGGGTCTATAATTTCCTGGGTTGGTGGATGCTCCACCTTTGTGTAAAGGCATGACAGTAGCTGTCCTCCACTAGGGTGGGACAAAGCAGGCTGGGACTCAGGCTTTGGTTGAATAGGGTGCCTAATGGCGCTGCAAGTTCATGCCTGAGTTCATGTAGGATGCAGTCTGGGATGTTATCAGGTCCCATGGAGGCTGTATGTTTTTTCTTTGAGAGGGCAGTGATGACCTGTTCCCTATTTGTAAGGGGGGCAGGTACTAGGGATGTCCTGATTTACTGATGGGGGAGAGAGGGGAGAACTTTTTACTGAATCCTTCAGCCAGTAGATTGGCTATATCTACAGCATTTGTGTATGCGGTGTCCTTGACCACCAGTTCTGAACAGACGTGGGTGCTTCCTTTGAGATTTGTGAAGAAGGCCTTATGATTATCTCTTGTAGATGTGGCCAATTTGGACTTGAAGTTGGCTTTAGAGTATTTCACTCGTGCTTTTATTTGCTTGTTCAGGCTAAGGAGTGATTGCTTCCAACTGGGCACCTGCTCCTTCTTGGTCCTGGACAGCAATTTGTTCCTTTTGTTATGTAGTTTATTTATTGCAGATGTCCACCAGACAGGTTTACTCTTCCTTGCGGAGGATGATTTTGTCCTGTCAGGTATTCTTGATTCCATGTATCTATATAAATACTGATATAGTACTTTGGTGTAGATTTGGACATTGGTGCCAGTTCCTACAGTGGGGGAGGGGGCTGTGAAGCTGTTTATACCATCCCTCAGGAGGTTGTAATCAGCTATGGAGAAGTTTTTTTGTTTCACCCTAGCTAGAGGGGGTCAGGGGAGATGGTGACTTCAAAAGTGATTGCTTTATGGTTGGATCATACCAGGGAGGATGATACTGTAGGGGTGCTGCAGTGGTTATTCATGTTGGTTAATACCACGTCCAAGATATTATCACCTCTTGTGGGGGTATTGAGTAGCTTTTCCAAGGCATTTGCATTGATAAAATTGAGGAATCTCTTGGCATTTGTGGTCTGGCATGAGTAGTTTTTCCAGTCTATGGTTGGGCAATTAAAGTCACCCAGGATCAGGGTAAAGGGTTGAATCTTGATAAGTTTGAAGAGGCGCAGATAGGTGGATTGGGCATCTTGAGTCAAATCTGGGGATCTGTAGCTAGCTATAATTTGAATAGGGGTCTTGTCAATGGTTAACTGCACTTGGAGTGCCTCGTGCGCATCATACTGTTTGACCAGCTTGGAGGTGTGTGTGTATTTAATATATATTGAAACTCCACCTCCTTTGGCTTTGCTGCATGCATTTTGGGGTCTGAGTGTATGATAGGATGAGTAACCAGGTAAGGCTGGGGTGCTCTCCGCAACTTTGAACTAGGTTTCTGTGACTGCACAAATGTCAGCATCTTCCAGGGTTAAGAATGCTTGCAATGAGTGCAGTTTCATTCATTCATGAATGCCTGATGTCCTGTCTTTATTGCTTCACCTCCATAATGAGTACTCGGTTCTTTAAAATTGCACATTTCACTACATTATGTTATGTAGAACTGTGCATCTTTCTGAAAAAATAGAATTAAACATGACTTAGCTTAACAGTGTAGCAGAGGATGATTTTGAATCATTGCAGGATATAGCAGTCATAATCTTGCTTTGTTATGTAATTGAATGAAGTAATAGTTTATGATCATCAGTAATGCTGTCTTCTGAACTGGTTGGGAATCTTTTTCTGCAGCATCATTTTGCAGGGGTCTGTGTACTTTTTATGGGTGAAGGGACATCTGGGTGAGTACAATTTTGCTGTTTTGGGGATTAAAAACATCAAGAGCCCAGCAGCAGGTTTCTAATAATGAAGCTGTGCTGCAGCATTTTTATTAAAATGGAAAAAAGTGACTGAAAAAAGTAAAATGCAATTATATAGAATTGTAGACATTTGTTGTATTGATCAGAATTGTGGTCATAATGTTAGGGAATTTTGCGCAGGCCGAGGTTGATGTCTGGCCAGACCTTCAGAGCTAATGTCTCGTTACCTCAGACACTTTCACAAACATGGTATAAAGACAACCTGCCTACAACATCTTGTTTCTTTCTTATATACTTCTCAACCTCTTAGTGCAAGAAATCTAGACAAAGCCTAAAATAATGGGGGGCAAAGGCCAGAAATAGGGACATATTTTAAATATTGCTATTAATAAACTTAGACAGTTGCTAGAATGACAGGATTTGTTTTAGCATGTATTTTTGAAGGATTGAAGTCTGACACTCAAATGTATGTAATTATTTAGTGGCTTTACTTCTCTGTGATTTACCGGAAAGCCACAGATTTTATGAAGAACAGTCCAAAAACATTAGGCAAAAGATTTGGACATGCTGCGAAAATCTGGACATTTGAGAGGTATCCTTTCTTGCCATGTTCACTAATGTACAGTGCACTATTCAACGCAGGGTATATGTGTGTGTGTTTGTGTGTGTGTATGTGTTTTCATAAGTACTGTATGTAAGTCCATTGGAGCACCTTTTCTATAAAGCCTTTTGTTTTCTGTGTTTGAATAAAAAATATATTGCAGTCATCAGCATGGAGTATTCCAAGCATGGAAGTGTAGGGCATGCCCAGCCCTTTAACTGTTAGTAGATGTGCCTACAGACTTCTTATTCTTTAAAACACATTCACAATCAATTTAGTTACTGTTTGGGTTTTGAATGCAATGTCAGTAAATGTGATATCTGATGCAGATTTAAACCAAAGTCTGTGAGGACAAGACATTTGACCACCCTGGCCTATCTGAGTAAAAGGATGGTAGCAGCCATTTTTGCAAAGTCTGCCATATGATTGGACTTGCACACTAGCTGCACAGATGTCCCTATTAAAAGAAAAGAAGCAGGTGAGGCATAAGTCGAAGCTAAGGGACACCATTGAGTCTGAGGGCTCATCTTGGCGGTCTTGATCTGAGCTTGTCTGCTCCACAGAGGCACACAAACCAAACCATGGTCCAGATAACTGTTATAGCTCATAGGCTGTCTGCACTTGCAGAGCATTTTAAAGTAAACATCTTCACAATTAATGCCAACCCAAAGCTGAAGCCTTTGGTGATGCACCTTCAAGGACTACTATATCCCACCAGACAGAACACCCATTAATGGAGTTAACAGTGGACATTAACCAGGCTTCTACTTCAGAAAACTGACTGATCATTACACAAGTGAATGGTGGTATCACCTAAAATAGGAAATCCCAGTGAAGTCTGCCTCTAACCACGCCCCAGGGCTTCCAAATCCCCTATAGTCATGCATCCTGACCTTTGAAGCATACACCAAGGAAGAACTGCTACTCAGTGGGCTAGCAGTTTCCAAACTACCCCTACTCACTGCCTCAGAATTGGCCTCATCTGCCTCACAGATTTTTCCAATTCTTACAAAACTTAAAGCCTTATCCAATACAGCCTTCTGTGTCTGGAGTCCTATCTTTCAAAAGGAAAAAGAGTAGTTTCCTGTGAGAATTCAGGTTTCTTATAATTGCAGGGAGAGTAGGGGAGGGAAGACCTGGGTTATAAATCACAGATATCTTCCCAGCGGTCCTATGACAGATGTAATGGTACGATGTTCTTCATGTTTCACTGTTGCAGTCATCATATTTGGGTTATCTGCTTGCAGGTTGCCCTCAGTCGGCCTGATTATCAAAGTCTTGGGTCCTGTGTCAGTTGCTGTCCCATCTTCCATGACATCAGGTAGTCAGGGGTATAAAGCATGCAGTCAACGCCATTACATCAGTCAGAAGCAGTTCGCAAGCGCCGGTCGGCCGACTCCTGAAATTTTTGTTTTCGAGTTTCAGAACCGAAGTCTTCAACTAAGGTAAGTACCCCATTGGGGAAACTTTTTCTTGCTCTAAACCAGTGTCAGTAAAAGTTAATAATTGTATTTCTTGTGGAAAGCAAATACCTCATAAAGATTTCCATTCGTACTGCATTCCTTGCCTAGGCCCAGACTATGACGTACCTCGCTGTCAGTTTTGTGCCCTATTTAAACAATGAACTATTTGTCATCAGTTCATTTACACTTCTAAATATTTTGGTACTCAGTTCAGTTACCCAGAAATGGCTTTGGTAAGCCACCTGACTACCGACATTCCAAAAAAATGCAAAGATAAAGACAGAGACAGACCGCTTATGTCCAAAGCTGCCGACGACGTTTCTCCTAAGCTAGTCACCAGTTCGCCGGTACTCAGTGAGGTGCTTTTGCAGCCCCTAATACCCACTACTTCAGATTCGCAGGCCTCTACTGAGACCCATTCAGAGTCTGGTATGCCACAAGATGCTTCTTCTACTGTGGAATCTGCGGATATCTCTACCTTGGATGGGTCCGGAGCCGCTGTGCAGGCACCAGCTTCTGAAGGTGTATTCACGCCTACTGACTTGCATATTGAACTGATGCCATCTTCTTCTTCTAGGCCTAAAACTCGAAATATGCCTAAATAAACGATGCCCCAGACCACATGGTCAGGCCCCTATGCCTAAAAAACAAATGATATTAATGGCTTATTACTCTAATCAGGGGAAGCCACCCGTCACCCTCTAAGAGACCTAGGACTGATTTTCCTTCTGATCAGAATACTGAAATTTCTGTTTTCTCTGATGATCAGGATTGGCCCTTGTCTACCTATGAGGATTTTGATGCAGAGAACTCCATTCCCTCTGCTTCCCCTCCAGAGGATTTTTTTTTGGTGAAACCTTGCATACTCTTAGAAAGCATTTCTGCTGGGAAAGCCAAGATTACTCTGACTCCAAAAAGAGGCTTAGGGAATTATTACTCCTGCCTCAACACAGGCCTTTAGCTATCCCTGCTATACTGGACATTGTAGATGATGCCTTCTCAGAATCTAGCCTGGCCCCTGACTCTTTACCTCCTGCTCCCAGAAAACCTGATAGGTATTACAGGGTACCTGACTCTCACAAGTTCCTCTTGAAAAATCCTACTGCAGATCCTGAGACCATTTCACAGGGACCCAAGGGCATTAAGGCTACTACTGCCAAAAATCCTACCCCCACTGACAGATATTCCAGGGCACTGGATAGATGGGGAAGGAAGGTATACACTTTGCTACTTTAGCCATTCGGGCTTCAAACTGCCAGTTTCATATGTTAAAGTATCAGCAGCATATTATTGGATTGCTTAAACAGAAAGTTATGCTGATTCCTGACTGTGCTGAAAATAAAGAATTACAGGATTTATTGCACTCTGCTGAACAAGTTGGAAAACATTCTTTGCAATGTGGTTTTGATTCACTAGAGGCATCTTGCAGGGCTGCTGTCACTGGGTCTGTACTTAGAAGGCATGCTTGGCTTAAGGAACAATTTTTGCCAGATCATGTTAAAATTAAATTGCTGGATGCACCCTTAAACCAAGACCGCCTGTTTGGCAGCAAAGCAGAAGTACTTAAAAAGATGGAGGAAATAGCTAAATCTATGCAAACTGTTGTAGATTTCCTGCAAGTGCAACCTCCCAGATTTAGTAGGCACTGGCCCTCTAAGAATTGGTCCTTTCCTGCCTCTTTCAGGCCTTCTCAGTCCAAACCCAGAACCCACAGAACACCCAGGCTTCAATCCCAAGGTACTCACAGGCCTAAACAGTACAGGGCTCCCACTTCCAAAGCAGGGAGTAGTAAGACTCCCCCCTATGGTAAACTGTCTCTATGACTTAACTTTAAATCTTCCAAGCCCTGTGCAACTGACTGTTCCTTTAGGGGGAAAGATTGCCCTGCATGCAAAAAATTGGGAACTCATTACCCAGGACAAATGGGTTTTAAATATAGTTTCCCAAGGATACAGATTCCATGTCCACTCCTTACCAACCCCAAACAGCTGGCCAGACCTGCCCCTAAATCAGTGGGCAGAGGCTCAAAAGCAAGTTCTCTCTCTTTTAAGCATCAGGGCTATTCAACCTGTTCCAGAAGAAGAACGGGGCAAGGTTTTTACTCAAGACCTTTCCTGGTACCCAGAAAAGACAATTCCTGGTGTCCTATCCTGGATCCGTTTATCCTAAACACATTTTTGGTAAACCTAAAATTCAAGATGCTAACTCTTCATCAGCTGCTTCCCACGCTAGGCAAAGATGCCTGGTTGGCAACACCAGATTTGAAGGTAGCCTACCTGCACATCCCAATAAGAGAATCTTGCAGAAGATACCTACGCTTCAGAGCAGGCTACATGCACTATCAGTTCTCTGCACTGCCCTTTGGCTTATCTACAGCACCCAGGGTATTAACAAAGTGCCTAGCTCCTGTCATTGCATTTTGCAGGCAAAGAAATATTCAAATATATACATACCTGGACAATTGTCTAATTCAGGCAGAAAGCCAGGACATACTCTTAAATCATCTTGCATTTGTAAAGAAATTGCTAACTTCTCTGGGGTACACCATAAACGAAAATAAATCACATCATGTACCATGCCAACAAATTTTATTCCTGGGAGCAAGCTTGAATACTTCTGAGACGGCCTACCTCACGCCAGAGAAAAAAGTTCATTTGACCGCCTACTTCAAACTACTGCAAGACTGCATATGAGGAAACTACAATGGTATCTAAAAAGCCTATGGTGTCAATATTCTCAGGATCTAGAATCAATGATTCCTATCATACCTTTTCCACAGATAGAGTTCCTTTGGTGGGCAGAGGCCTGCCGCCACAACAAGGGACTGCCATTCACTCTACCCCCTGCTGCCCAAACCCTAGCAACAGATGCATCAGACTATGCATGGGGGCTCACTTGGCAGGGCAGTGCATTCAGGGCAAATGGAACCCAAGTCAAATGCACCTACATATCAATCAAAAAGAAATGTTAGCTGTACAGTATGCTCTGACAGCCTTCAAGGACCACATTCTTCCAGGACAATTATTGGTAAAGATTGACAACACCACTGTTATGTGGTACATAAACAAGCAGAGGGGAACCCACTCATACCCACTCTGCAGGCTAGCTATGGCTCTGTGGAGCACAGCCTTGAGCTACCAAGTAGAACTACAGGCTCAATTCCTGCCAGGAAAGCTAAATACACTGGCAGAAGTCCTAAGCAGAAATCTCATGGACCCACACGAGTGGAAAGTGCACCTATAGGCTCATTTCTTGCCAAGAAAGCTAAATACACTGGCAGACAACCTAAGCAGAAATCTCATGGACTCACATGAGTGGAAACTGGAACCAAAGATATTCAACATGTTGAGAAACAAATAGGGGAGCCCAGAGATAGACCTGTTTGCCTCCGCCCAGAACTACCAATTGAACAAATTCTGCACAAGGACTCCCCACAAACAAGCTTGGAAAGTGGATGTCCTGTCCTTCACCTGGAAAAACCTATCAGTTTATGCCTTTCCCCCTCTGCCTCTCCTCTGCAAAGTACTACTAAAGATCAAACAGGACAAACCAAGGACGATACTGATTGCACCAGACTGGCCACGCCAACACTGGTTGGTACCCCCTCTTGTGCAGTGTGTCACTGCTGGCACCATGGCACCTGCCTCAGACCCCTGCTCTGCTGTTTCAGCAGGAAGGACAGATTCTGCACCCACAGCTTCAAACCTTGAACTTGGCAGCCTGGCTATTTACCTGATCTCACCATTCCCATCCCTCAGTAAGCAAGTGATGGATGTCATTTTGGAGGCAAGGAGGCCTAGTACTAGAAAATCCTATGTTGAAAAATGGAAAAGATTATGTTCCTGGAGCCAAACTCATGGGATGGGCACAGCAGCACCCAATTTACCTCAGATTCTTCAGTACTTAACTGAGATGCTTCAAAAGGGCCTTTCCTTTTCCTCCATCAAAATTCATGCCTCAGCCATTTCAGCTCATTACAATACAGAACCACCCCTCTTCTCTCATCCACTGCTGAAGCAATTCCTCAGAGGGGCCAAAAACTTAAGACCACCCAGGAGATCCCCTACTCCAGCCTGGGTCCTTAACTTTGTATTGGAAAAGCTCACTCTACCTCCCTTCGAGTCAGCTGCAAGTGCAGAGTTGAAATTCCTTTCTTGGAAGACAGCCTTTCTTCTAGCCACCACTTCAGCAAGAAGGGTGTCTGAATTACAGGCCATCATGGCTGTGGAGCCTTTCATCATCTTTCATGCGGACAGGGTGTCCCTCAGGACCAACCCCTCCTTCATGCCCAAGGTGGTATCCAGTATGGCCCTTAATCAGTCCATTCATCTGCCAACCTTCTTTTCTAATCCACAGAACAAAGGGGAATGAATACCGCACTACTTGGACGTGCATAGACAACTTAGATTTTACTTGGATAGGACTAAACCTCTCAGGAAATATGAACAGTTGCTGGTTGCATTTTCTGCAGGGGCAGAGGGGAAGGCCATTTCAAAGCAAACCATTTCTAAGTGGATAGGCCATTGCATTCATTTCTGCTATAAGCACCAAGGAAAACCTACCCCACAGGGGATAAGATCTCATTCCACCAGGGCTGCATCTTCCTCTACAGCCTTTCTCAGAGGTGTCCCTACCAGGGACATCCTGGAAGCTGCTACCTGGAGCTCAGTTCATACCTTCACCAAGCATTACCCCTTGCCAGTTTTTTCTAAATCCAGAGCTGACTTTGCTACTGCAGTCTTGCAGGGTCTTATAGGTGGTCCTAATGCTATCTAATTGCCTCCTCCCATCCTTAGCTTTGGGAATCTACCCAAATGTGAAGACTGCAACAGTGAAACATGAAGAACATAGTACAGTTGTGTACACTTACCGTAAATGTAGATGTTCAAGTGTATTTACTGTTGCCGTCCTGGTTACCTTCCCTCCAGTCTCCTCACTTCTATTGACTATACCTCTATTCTTGTTTACTATGCTTAAAGCTTTCTGGTGTATTTGCTTTTTGTTGGAGGTGTAATTATGGGGGCACCTGACATCTGGGGCAAGAAAAACTGATGTAATGGCATGCTTTGTACCCCTGACTACCTGAAGTCATGGAAGATGAGACAGCAACCGAAGCAGGACCCAAGACTTTGATAATCAGGCCGACTGACGGCTACCTGCAAGCAGATAACCCAAATGTGATGACTGCAACAGTGAATACACTCGAACATCTACATTTATGGTAAATGTACACAACTGTACTTTGTGCTCAGTGTCACCCACCGCTTAGGACCTCTCCTTTATGGATATCATCTCCTTAATTAGAGAGCATTTCCAATGGCAAACTCATGAGGCCTTAGCTTCCCATAAAAGAGATATGGTCTTTCTGGGATTCAAATTATATAGAGTTGTTTGTATTCTTACAGTTTAGGAAGATATCAGAGATGTTTCTGATGGTAGATCCCTGGAGCGAGACTCTCAAACCCTCAAGCCTGTATGAGGCCTATTTTTTTGTTTGTACAGGATGCAGGACCCTCATACGTTTTTTTTTTTTTTTAAATAAGAACCAGATTGCAGATCCAAAGTGTCCTTCAAGTCACCTAGTGGAGCCAGGTTGGCTCCAAGGTGTAACACTTTTGCTAAGGTTAGGAAGAGCAGACTATTAGACATATTTGAGGAAAAAACATATGCATATGCAACCCTGGGCATTTAGAGCTTTAAATCATCAAACCCACATTTTAAAATATCAGGAAGATATCCTCAAGTAACTTATAAATAGTTGTTTGGGAGTGCAGGACAACACCCAAAGACTTCCCTCTTTAGCTAGAATCATACTTCATAGCAAATGGGGAAGCATGTTCTGAACTGTGGTTAATAGGCTGCAGGCGCAACTGTCAGGTCTGCTCTGATGGAGTCAGTAATCAGAAGATATTCTTGGCTAAGGACCCAGTACCTTTCTGAGGACATTAAGATGCAACTCCTCAGTGTATGCCTTCACAATGGGCTGCCCTTCAGACCCCGTGCTTATAATGTTGTCAAACTGGCAAATAAAGGGAAAGCCATGGAATCAATGAAGTAGATGTTCCATACTCCTCTCATGAATTATAACAGGAACGTTCCTTATTAAATAGGGATTGTTGTGCAGGAGGCGGAACAAGGGCAAACAAGTGAAATTACTAAAGTCACTCAGAAGAGGAAACAGCAGTATGATGAGAAGGCAGGGAGCCCTCAGAGTCCCACCCTCAACCTGGAGCAGCTCTAACTATACCAACATCCCAGCCCAGTCATTCCCCCAACTTACCTTTCTAACAAAATACCAAAGAATGTGTCTCACAATGGTTTTCTGTACCCACATGCCAGCTGATGCACAGTATAGTTTCACAGGATACAACATTTTACACCAGAGTACTTACCAAATGCATGACCCCAGTTATAGTACACTGCAGAACCAAAGGCATCTACTTGCATTCTCACCTGTATGATTATCTCATGCAGTTCCACTCTTTAGAGGAAATGCAGAGGGCCTTAAATTATACCCTACAGTACCCAAACAGTTTAGGTTATATACTCAACTACCTGAAGTCCATTCTGAGTACATCTCAGAAGAAATTATTCATAAGGGCATTACTGGACACCATTATCTGCAGACCCATCTACCAGTAGAGAAGGTCATACCCCTAACTGCCTTTTTCAAAAACATGGCAGACTTACCCAACTGGATTGCCAGACAGATTTTGGAAGATTGTAGCCCACATAGCATAAACTGTCTTAATGATTTCTCTAACAGGTTTCATGTGAATAGATTACAGTGGTTCCTGAGGATTACCTGCAACCAGCAATCACAATCCCTTGAAGAATAGCAAAAAAAGAAACATAGCACCACTACAGCTCTATTATCCTTCCTCAACACTGTCTCTAGAGCCATGGACGACAATAAACTTATTTCTTGCCTATTCTTGGACCTCTCAAAAGCGTTCAACACTGTCTCACACTCTCTTCTGCTGCACAAACTGCATAACATCAACTTCTCCTCTGATACTGTTACATGGTTGTCTAGCTACCTCACTGATAGATCTCAATCAGTGAGATGGCACTCTGCTCTCTCCCTGTAAAATGGGTGTACTCCAAGGGTCTATCCTAGCGCATTTACTTTTTAATATTTTTCTAATCAGCTCTATACCTTCTGTCCTCAGTCATCTTTAGTGCAGTATGCAGATGACTCTACAGTCATCACCACAGCCAACTTTCCCTCTAAGCTCTTCTCAGCTACTCAGGCATCTTTTAACTTAGTTGAAACATGGCTCTCCAACAACCAGTTCATTCTTAACCCTAAAAAAAACAAAGCTGTTACTCTTCCTACCTAAAAAGTTCAATAATATTAAACCCTCCTTCTTCATACAGTCCCTTAATAACACTGCCATTCAGGTAGAATCCGGTACTAATCTCTTAGGCGTAACCATCGACGATCAGCTTAAATTTGACTTGCATGTTAATAACTGTATCAAAAAGACACATTCAAACTAGGGCTCCTTTACCATAACAAGAAATTCCTTACCTCTGAAGCCAAGATTACTCTCTCTTTTACCTACCTTCTACACAGTCTAATGTACAATTCTCAAATTCTCACAAATCTTAACTCAGCACTCCTGACCAAACTCGAATCTACCTACAACAAGGTAGATAGATTTGCTGCCCAACAAACCTACAAATCTTCTCTAAAACACCTAAACTGGCTTGAATTACCCCACCAGTGTCTCTCTGAGCTCCAGATCATCCATTATATCCTATAACAGCCTTCCTACTGCCCAGCACTATCCCCACTTATCTCCCATTATTCTCCCTCCAGACCTCTCCAAAGCTCTAATCAAGACCTACTACAAATCTACAACCCAAGTCTAAATTTGGATGCAACATGTACAGCTATCACCCCACTATTGCCTGGAATAGGTTCCCACTAGAAATCAGAACCTTTACACATCCTAAACAATTTAAGACAGCCACCAGAGATCACTTTAAAAGTCACTGGTCCTGCCACTGCACTCTCCCTCCTTAACATCCCCTACTTCTCATACCTTAATCTACCTTCTGCCCTTAACTCACTCTTCTTACTAGCTCTCTCTAATCTTCCTTGACTACTCTTTCTACTGACTTCTAAAATCTATTAAGCAAATCGTCTCAGAGAAACATTTTATTGTAATTGTCTTGCTTTCATGCAACTACATTATGATAAAACTGGGTTTTGTAACCACTTACCCCAAAAACTATACTCATCTTAATGACATTTTTCTTTTTATACATCTTGAAATAGTTATGCTATACTCCTGATTACTGACACCGTATAACATTGTATTGCTACTTAATGCCTTGTAATAATCCTGTAACATTGCTGTTTAATGCTAATTTATAATGAAAATTGTATAATATGTTGTAGCTTTTCTTCCCGGGCCTCAGCTGAAAAAGGGCTCTTTAGCTCAGTCAGACAGTCTCGGTCAACAAATGTAAAATAAATAAATAAATAATTCATTATATCCTTCCCAAGTGTAAAAAGGCCACTACACTAGTGGGTGAACCAGACTAAAATAATCTGGGAATGCCCTTTAGGTAGTCAGCTTACATCCAGTTTCTAAGCACAAATGTTTCAGATGAAATTTGGGGTGTCAGCACTCAACACCTTAGACTTCAAGGTGAAACATTACATTCTTGGGAAACAAAACTGCACGTAAACATATAAAAACAAATGTTAGCAAACTTTTATGGTCTGAGTGTGTCCAAGACCGTCTGGGTACCAGGAACACTGAAGGTGATTACAGACAATACTGTAGTGATGTGGTACACACACGGTTCACGCTTATCGCCTGTACAGGTTAGGCATACAGGCCTGTGATCAGGCCATGCAATGCAAGTTGCTTCTGACAACCTTGTAGATCTCCACAAAGGAGAAATCTGTGGTAGACCAGTCAAGCAGGCCTCAGCAACACCACAGTAGTGGATGCTGCACAAAGAAACATTCTTAGACCATACTAATCCTTGGAATATCCCAGATATAGACCTCTTTGCTTTTTCACTCAACATGTATAAGATTATCTCAAAGGCAAGTCTGGCAGTGTACACCTTCTTCTGGAACTGAAACATTGTGTTTCTGTATGCTTTTCCTCCACTTCCCTTGCTTCACAAGGTCATTCAAAATACCCAGAAGGAGAGGCCAGAAATGGTACTAATTGCTCATTTCTGGTTTAGGCAACACTGAGTCTTCTGCCTTCTGAAACCAGCAAAGGAAAAATGTTTGCTTTTGTTACAGCATACCAAACTTCTGATGCAGTGTAAAGATGTCTCTTGTACACCCCAACCTGTCCACCCTATGTCTAGCAGCTCGGAGTATGCCAAAAACCATAGGGGAAGCTAGGAGGCCAAATGCTAGGAAGTCACACCTAGCAAAGTGGGACACATTTACCAACTCATGCCAAAAGAGGAGCCTACACTTTAAAAAGTAAGGGGTAGCTATAGCTCTTTAGTACCTCTGCAAGTTCTTTTGTTCTGGTTTAACTTGCATCTCTGTGGAGGTACATCTCTCAGCCATTTTTGCCTGTTTAACACTAGTCCTCCTCTTGGTATATAGACCACCTGTCAAGCATTTTTTGAATGATATCCTACACCTCTGAGTCCTTTATGCTGAAAAAAACTAATCTTGCCAACATTTGAAACAGAAGTAACTACAATCTTAAAAATATATTTTTTGGAAAACAGCTTTTTTTGGTTGCAGTGACATCAGCCAAGTGAGTCTCAGAGTGCCAGGCATTAATGTGCAAAGAGCCTTTCCTGATATTTCACAAAGTCTAGAGTGACTGTGCACACCAATCCTTCCTTTGTCCCAAACATTGTTACTAAAGAAAACCTGAGCTAAGCTATCCAGTTATAAAATTCTTCCCACATTTTAGACCAAAGAGGAAAAAGTTCTTCTCTGTATGGCTATTTAGATGCAAGTGAGATCTTACCTGAAAAGAATTAAGGACACTAAAAAGAAAAAGAAAACTCTGTATGTAGATTTTGCTGAAAATTAAAAAGGATTTCCTGTGTCCATGGAGAATATTTCTAAATTGTAGCTGACCGCATTATTTTCTGCCAAAGAATCCATGGCAGGTGTTCAAAAAGGAAAGTTGGGCAACACCATACTAGGACTTCAACTACTACTATGGCTTATCTAAAAGGGGTTAGTGCGCAGGACATTCTAGAGGCAGCCACATGGTCCTCCATCCATAACTTTTCTAAACCCTACAATAATGGACCTTATTTATAAGCCTAGAGCTGGATCTGCATCTGACATATTGAAGAGCAGACTGTCTTCCTCTTTTGTGCAGTAGTCCAGCCACCCTTCCTGACAGAGGATCAGCTTTGATTATAATCCCTGAAGTTGTGACCACAGCAGTAATAATGCACATGAAGAACATAATTAGTATATGTAACCAACTTATTATAGATGTTTGAATGTGGTCACTGTTGCAGTCCTGGGTTCCCCCACCACAGCCCCTTCTGTCTTCCTGGGAATCTTGGGCTAGATTGGGTATCCATATCCCTTGCCCACTTCACTTTACCTGTTTGTCTCCTTCCTTCTTATGTTTTCTAATTGGTCAGGTCCCTCAGAAAGACTAAAATTATCTGTGTCTCAGGTCAGGAATCCTGTCAAACTACTGTAAATCTGCAGCATTTTCAATCCAGGCTGACAGTAGTCTAAGGGGAGGAAAGGAAGAACCAAAATGGCACTGGCAGGTGTTACATTTCTACCAGCATTTGCAGACATTATCAGTAAGGACATATCACCTCACTGAGGAAGAAGGGTGCTCATATTTGAAGGTCTATAAAGATATCAGCCACAAATTCCTTGAAATTATGACTGCAGCAGTGATCACACTCCAAACATTTAATGTTATAATAAGTCAGTAGGTAGTGCACTATATAGTTTACTGTTTTACATTACTGTTATTATTATTGGCCAATATGTTTAAGTAGTGTATTAAAGTATACATTTTGCTGAGTTTCTTGTCCAGTTTGCTGGGCTCTGGCCCCAGATGAGAACAGTTCAGACTAGCATAGCTAATACTGATGCAAGATTTCCTCCCTGTTTCGTCCCACGTTCAAAGACATGCACCTGGGTGTTTCTCCCTGGGCCTCCACTGCAAATTGGCTTCATTCCAAGTCAGACTTTCCCAGTTAACAAATGTTAAATAAATAAATAAATAATAAATAAGATGTAAAACATTTATGTTCATTTGGAATAAGAAACTGCTGTATATGTATGTATCCAGTAACAAATGCTGAGACAGGTACTCAGTACAGATTAAAATGGAATAATTTGGGCTGCTGTCCAGGGTTTACACCTCCAGGAGGGCTCATGACCATAGTCAATCAGCAGTAATTTTATTTTAGAAATGTTTATTATGTCCAGCACTGCTGACTCATTTTAGTTAGCTTTTGTGCTGAACGTAGTCACGTACAAAAATATTTATTTTTAATTTTAATAAACAAAAACATTAAATGACAGAAAACATATTTACCTCAGTATACATTTAGGTTTAGCACTTGCACATGCATAGCATGAACCAGTGATGCTGTTTGGCTAGCAGCATTTATTTATTGTCAAATGAAGAAATGTTTCTTTACTTGATGTTAAATAAATAATGAATGGCTTGTGGTGAACCTAACTAAGTCAGCCACAGCTTTCTGCTCCATGGCTTTTCATGGTTCATCGGGACAGCAATGAACAGAAAGACAGCAAATGTTTAACAAGTGGATGGTCGCAGATTCACAGTCTGAAAGTAGTATTTTTTAATTAATCCTATCAGGCAACTACTTTTGGATGGCTTAATGGCCAGCAACTGTGTGTTTGTGTGAAATATAGCCAAAATGCATCATGGCTCATTCATATTTTATTTTGTTTTCTTTACTACAGCTATGCATCTGAGATATGTACACAGACAACAAAGTCGCTATAATTGCTTGTCTAAGTATTGGGGTTGTTTATGGATGAAAAATGGCTGCTTTTATTTGCTCAGTTATTCTGGTCTGCCTTTGCAGGACAAATGTAATTAGTGTGAAGCACACTGGAAGGGAATATATTACTATGGGGGCCGCTGTTTGTTCATAAGTTCATAGGTGTGTACTAGGCTAATGGCCCTGGGGCCTTTACAAGGCTAGCCCATAGAAGTGCCCTGGCATTGTGCCACCCGTCATTAGTTCCCAGGGCCTCTGTCAAGTAGAGCCACTGGAGTGATCCCCGGGGTTGAACTTTCTATTTTGCTTCCACTTATCAAGATTTCTCTTGAAGAGGGCTAGTGAGGTCCTCTGCTTGACATGTATGGGAAGTCTATTCCAGAGCATGGGCAGTTTCTGGGTTATGAATCTGTCCCTCCAGCATGTTCTATTGATTGTGGTAAAGAGGTTGAGGTCTCTGGAGAATGTGGTGTGGAAGGATTGGGATTTCTTTAGATGTAGCATTTCTAACAGAGCTGGGTCAGACCTGGCTTTGTAAGTCAAGCAGAGATCACCTCTTAGTAGATGATATGAGACAGAGAATAGCTGGAGTCTTTTGAGTCTGTCCTATATTCTGTCCATGTAGGACATGTGTTTAAGGCCTAGGATCCTCTTTGTGAGGTACTTTTGTGGCCTCTCCAGCTGTTGCAGGTGTCTAGTGAGGTACATGCCAAATGGGGCATTGTACTCTATGATTGGTCTAATGAGGGAAGAGTAGAGAGAAATGATGACCTCTTTCTTCCTGGATGCAAAACCCTTGGCAATGAGATGTGCCACATAGAAGGACTTTCTGACCACAGTGGCAGTGTAGTGGTCAAAGGAGAGGTTGCTGTCAACCTGTGTCCCCTGATCTCCCATCGATGTGGTAATTAGTGGGAACTGAGTTTTTCCCCAAAGGAGATGACGCATTTTTTGGCATTAAGCTTAAGGCCATGGTTTCAACACCAGTCATTGGTCTCAGTGAGGCCTTTCTGTAGGATGTCTGCATCACTTGGAGAAATAATAATGGCTCCCAGCTTGCAATCATCTGCGAATCTGATCAGCCAGAGTCCCCTCCATGTTGGCCTGGACTTTTGAGAAGTAGTTGTGAAACAGGAGAGGACCCTGGACCGATCCCTGTGGGACTCCTCCTGTGATTGGTCGGCAGTCTGACTTGGAGTCCACTACTTTCACACTATGTGTTCTGTCTGTGAACCAATTTTCAACCCACCTAATGATATAGGGGTTGATGCCTAGTTTTGTTGAGTTTATCAATAATTGCTGAGTGAGGAATGGTATCAAAGGACTTGGCCAGATCAAGATAGGGTGTATGAACTGACTTACCTTCATCCACCACTCTGGTGACTGACTCAAAGAAGTCAACCAGGTTGAGCAGGCATGATCTACCTTTCACAAAACCAAATTGCATGGGATGTAGAGTTTGGAGATTCCCTATATCCTTGTTAATTAGGTGCATGATGATGCGCTCCATAGCCTTACATATCAGACAATGCAGGCTGCCTGGCATTCTTCCGGTATTGAGATTGGTCCTTTAGGGGGGAGAGAGGGGTAAAGTTGGCACTGAATCTATCAGCCAGTATGTTGGCAATATCTGTTGGCTCACTATAGGATGTACTATTGTGCAGTAACTCAGAGCAGATCTGGGTATTGCCATGGAAATTCTTGATATAAATAAAGAAGGCTTTGTGGTTGTTTTTAGCGTCTGTTGCAATTCTGCCTTCATAGCTGGCTTTGGAGGTTTTGACAAGGGATCTCTACTTTTTGTTGAGCCTAATAAGGGATTTTTTCCAGTCTGGGACTTCACTTTTTTCTGCAACAGTTTCTTTCTTCTGTTGTAGAGTTTATTAATGGTAGGTGACCACCAGACTGGCTTCCTTTTTTTGGAGGAGAGCGTCTTGGTTCTGTTGGGTATGGCTAGTTCCATGCATTTATGAATGTGTTAGTACAGTACATTGGTGTATGATTCAACAGTGATGCATCTATTTTCCATTGGCATGAGTGACGTGAAGTTAGCCACTTCTGGTTTTAGGAGTCCAAAGCCAGCTTTGAAGAAGTTTTTATTGGTGGATACATTTGCTGGGGGTGTGAGTGAGATGTGTAATTCCATGGTGATTAATATGTGGTCGGATCTAACCCAGGAGCAATTGACTAGTGGTGTAGAGCAACGGTTGCCCATAGTAATAACCAGGTCAAGCATGTTGCTTCCTCTAGTGGGGATAAGAATGAGCTGGTACAGGGAATTGGAACTGATGAATTCCTGGAAGCATTGAGACAGTGCATTGGTGCTTGAGTAGTTTTCCCAGTTGATGGAGGGGTAGTTGAAGTCTTCTAGTATGAGAGTGTTGGGTTGGACCTTGATAGATTCTAGGGTGCTTAGGAACATGGAGTGATAGTCTAGGGACATGGTTGGGGACCTATAGTAGGCTATGACCTGGATTGCTGTCTTACCCAATGTTAGTTGTACCTGAAGTATCTCAGATGCGTTATGCTGGGCTACTAGTCTGGAGGTGTCAATTTCCTTTATGAATTTGGAGACACCATCACCTTTGGAGCTTCAGTCCATGTTTCGGAGCCGAAAGGTGTGGAATGAGTTATAGCCTGGTAGAGCGGGGGTGCTTTCTGCCTCTTTAAACCAGGCTTCTGTTACAGCACAAATGTCGATGTTCTCCATTTTGAGGAATACTTCGAGCGCATGCATCTTGAGATTTAGACTACTAGCACTGAACAGCATGACCCTCAGATTGCATTTATTTATAGCTGTTATGATGGTAATTTGATCTTTGGAACACCACCTAAAAAAGGCACTATAGGGGTGCTGAGAGCCTTAGCCAATACCTGGAACCCAAGGGTGACAGATGCAGGCCATCTCTGCCAAAGCATTGAGGTCTGTCAGTCATGTCATCCCAAGCAGACAGTTACTGGATCCCCTTGAATGACACCAGAAACATAGCCAATAGTTGAAGTCCATCATTTTTTGTTTGTACTGCAGTATCATTCTGGGTGATGGTAGGATACTGCTGAGGTCTAGTGTCATACCTGCCTAGGCCACATAATCCATGAGCTCCACCATGTCTCTTTTCATGTAGTCTAGGGAGGTGTGTCTTGGGTCATTCACACCCACATGGACAATGACAGAGTCATACATGCACTTGTTGTGGAGAGACTTGAGTGCATGTGTTATGCGTCAGATTCTGGCACCTGATAGACAGCTGACTGCTACCTTCTCCTTATTCAACCTAGTGAGTGGGACATCCGTGTGCCTCACTATTGAGTCACCTATGATTAGTGTATTGGGCAAAGTGTTTAGCCTTAGGGGCTTAGATTAAGGGGCACACTGTGGAGGTAAGCTCTGTGTCCTGTGGTTTGTGCTGTGTTCATAGGTTCATAGGTTCATACTAGGCAATCTGCCCTAGGGCATTTATAAGCCTAGCCAGAATGTGTTTGGCTTTCGCCACCCATTTTAAATTTATTTTGCTATGCCCTTTTTTGAGGTTAGTATACTGTGCCTCTGTCTAACAGTGACACAGAAGTGATACCTGGGGTAAACCTACGATCTCCCATCCAAAAATCAAGATTCCTCTTGAAGAGAGTCAATGAGGGACTCTGCCTAACCTGGACTGGGATTTTATTCCAGAGTGAAGGGGGACTCTGGGTTATGAATCTGTCCCTCCAGCATGTCCTATTTATTTCAGTGCTGAGGTTTAAGTCTCTCGAGCGCATAGCTCGATGGGATTTGGATTTTCTGAGGTGCAGCATGCCCATTAATTCCGGGTTGGACATGGCTTTATACATCAGGCACAGATCACCTCTGAACAGGCGGTATGCCACTGAGTAGAGCTGGAGTTTCTTTAACCGGGCAGCATATGGCATCTGTTTGAGCCCTTTGATCCTCTTGGTGAGGTACTTTTGGGGTCTTACATCCCAAAAGGGGCATTGTACTCAATTATGGGCCTGATGAGGGATGAGTAAAGAGGCGCAATGACCTCCCCTGATCTAGATGTGAATCCCTTCATGATTAGGTGGGCTATATAAAATGTTTTTCTATCCACTTTGGCCAAGTGGTTGTCAAATGAGAGATTGCTATCAACTTGGGTCCCCAGGTCCCTAATTACTTCTTCTGTACTTAATGGATTACCACCTATGTGGTAATTTGTGGGCACTTTGTTTTTGTCAAAGGGGATGACTATACACTTTTTGGCATTTAGCTTGAGGCCATGGCTCTGGCACCAGTTGTCTGTTTCTATGAGGCCCTTTTGGAGGATGCTTGTGTCGGCTGGAGAGTCAATTATGGTGCCCAGTTTGCAGTCATCTGCAAACTTGGTCAGCCACAGTCCTTCCGTGTTGGCCTGTATCTCCGAGAAATATATACCAAACAAGAGATGTACCAGGACTGAGCCTTGTGGGACACCACTTGTAACTGGTTTGGAGTCCCACATGGCTCCAGCAATTCTAACCATGTGGGTTCTGTCCTTGAGCCAGTTTGCAATCCATCTAGTGACATAGGGGTTTATATTTAAGCTGGTGAGCTTATCTATAATGCCCGAGTGGGGTATTGTATCGAAGGCTTTTGCGAGGTCCAGGTAGGCTGTGTGGACCACCTTCCCTGCCAATGGCCTTGGTGACTGTTTCAAAGAAATCAACCAGGTTTAAGAGGCAGGATCTGCCCTTAACAAAGCCGAACTGGGTAGGATCCAGTGTTTGTAGGTCCCCAATATCTTTATTTATGAGGTCCATGATGATCCTTTCCATAGCTTTGCAGACCAAGCTAGTCAGGCTTATGGGGCGATAGTTTCCAGGATCCGTTGAGGCACCACCTTTATGGAGAGGGACCACTGTTGCTGTACGCCACTCTTTGGGCACATAGCCTGTAGTAAGGCTGAGATTGAACAGTAGTTTTATGTTTGGGTTTAGCTCTTCTTGGAGTTCATGTAGGACGCAGCCGGGACACCATCTGGTCCCATTGATGCTGTGTTTTTGCTTTGGAGAGGGCGGCTCTTACCTGAGCATCTGAGATGTCAGGGGCAGCACTCTTCTGGGATAGATATTTGCCCTTTTGGTGGGGGAGAAGTTTGCGCTGAACCTGTCAGCTAGGATGTTGGCAATGTCTGTGGGTTCGGTGTATTTTTTGTCATTTTGGACTAATTATGAGCATATCTGGGAATTACCACCCAGGTTCCTAACATAACTAAAGAAAGCCTTGTGATTATCCTTAGTGTCCTGTGCAATTTTTCTCTCGAAGCTGGCCTTAGACAATTTTATGTGTGCCTGTAGTTTTTTGCTAATACTGATCAGTGATGCCTTCCCTTTTTAGGATTTTGCTCTATCATTTAGTAGCTTCCTCCTTCTATTGTATAGTTTGTTTATGGCTGGGGTCCACCAGACAGGACGTCTGCCTTTAGAGGATTGGGTCGTGGTTTTATTTGGGATCGCATGATCCATGCATTCCTGAAGGTGTTCATAGAATGCGTTTATAAAGGATTCTGCTGTCTGGGCCGTATTTTCCACAGGCCCGGGGGCTTTGAAGGATTCCACCTCAGTTTTGAGGAGAGTGAAATTTGCTTTAGAGAAGTTTTTCACTGTGGTTTTCTGGGCAGGGGGTGGGGTCGGGATGTAAATATCAAGTGAGATTAGTTTATGGTCTGACCTTACCAGTGAGGAATGCACTTCTGGTCTGGAGCATAGAGTCCCCATGTTGGTGATGATCAGGTCCAGTATGTTTTCCCCTCTTGTGGGAGTGGTAATAAGTTGTTCCATAGCATTTGAGTTTATAAATTCTAGGAACCTTTGGGCTAGGGTGTTGGAGCTAGAGTAATGCTCCCAGTCTATGTTTGGGTAGTTGAAGTCGCCCAATATAATGGTGTTTGGAGAGACCTTCATATTTTCCAGTGTTCTCAGGAAGGCCGAGTGGGGTTCCTGGATTTGGGAGAGTGGTCTGTTGCAGGCTATAAACTGGAAGGCAGTTTTACCCACTGTTAGTTGCACATGGATAGTCTCTGATGCTTCGTGCTTTGCCACCAACCTGGAGGTGTGGGTATCTTTGATGAATATCGATACTCCCCCTCCTTTTGTGGTTCGGTCCAAGTTTTGGGGCCGAAAAACATGGTATGAGGTATAACCTGGTAGTGCTGGGGTGCTCTCTGGAGCCCTGAACCAGGTTTCTGTTACTGCACAGATATCGATGTTCTCCATGCTAAGGAGAGTTTCGAGTGCGTGCATCTTGAGGTTTAGACTTCTGGCGTTGAGTAGCATTACTCTTAGTTTCTTATCCCTTGTGATACCTATGGAGGTGGGTTTGTCTTTTGAGCCTTGCCTAAAAAAGGCACTATGGGGGTAGCAAGAGTCTTTGCCAATATCCAAAAGCTCAGGGGTGACAGGTGCAAGCTGTCCCTAGCGAAGCATCGTGGCTTGTCGAGCATATCATCCCAAGCTGACAGGCATTGGATCCCCTTTGAATGACACCAGTACTTAAGCCAATTGTTGAAATTGTGTTGTAGTGGTCGAGTGCGTTACAAAGGCATGTCTGACCCAGCTCTGTTAGAAGGCTTCTCTCCAACACAGAAAGGCTTGGGGGGCTCAGAAGCTTTCAAACAGTCCTGGATACAGCAAATCTGTATCAGAACTAGACTAGTTACAGGAAAGGTGGGAAACAAGCACAAACACAGGCTTTTAAACCAGAAAGTTGAAGTGGATGGAAAAACTGCCCAAACGGCCACTAAACTACAATTTCTGGGCCAGAAACCACTCTTGTTGTGGTAGATAGCTACCTTGTGCTTACCATTCCCACTGATAAGCTAGAAGGCTTCCCTCTAACACAGAAAGGCTTGGGAGGTGCTCAGAAGCTAGCAAATAGTCTTGAATACAGTAAATTTATATCTGGACTAGACTAGTTACAGGAAAGGTGGTAAACAAGCTTAGAACTTTTTATTTATTTATTTATTTATTGTACAGAAAAGCAGCTAAAATAGTGGTAAAACAATTCAAATGCAGTGTATGTGAAACTGAGTTTGAATTGAAGTACATTGTTTAACCATTATTTTTATCACAATAGCATGTCTAAGATATGTGCAAGCAAGGTGGTTCTAACTGCTAGGTTGAGTGTTGGGTTGTCTGGAATGTAACTTGTCCCTCTGTTATTTTCTCAGTGTAAGTAGTTTGGTTTTATGGGACTGGTGTGCATTTGTGTGAAATAAGTTGGAATATTTTACTCTCTGGCTTTTGTTTGTAAGTTGAATTTGTCCCTGATTTTGCAAAACTTCCATGATTGTGCCTCATATTTTTGGTCTGCTCTTCATAAAATGTGTGTTTTTCTGGCAAATCATCGAGGATTGTAGTCATTAAATAATGATAAACATTTGAGGTTCAGATGTTATATCTATATATAAAATGCATGCAAAACTGTTATTTTAGCAACTTTCAAAGTATATAATAGCAAAGTTTAAAATGTGTCCCTGGTTTTAAGCCTTTACCCATCAATGCTCTTTTGTTTCTTCCTGATTACTGTGCTAAAAGGTTGAGAGATCATTTTGATTATAATCAGATGAAGTGTACACAGTAAAGTAGCTGTAACTGCTACACAGAAATTGAAAAATGTCTGTGGATGAAACCAACAACATCATGTTATCCACACAGCTTAAACAGTCTGGCTTTGCAGGACTATGTTTCATTTTTATAAAAAAACATTTGTATTCAACAAACTTAAATTGAATTAGTGTGTTCTTAATTAGTATTTCTTTTTACCACAACCTGAGATCTGAGGTGTGCATGGTCAACAATGAGTGCTATGTCTATGACAATGAATTACTCTGCTGTCATGCTCTAGTTAGACAGTCATTAATTTAGCTTTGGAGGACTAGTGTGTGTATGTTTAAAAGTAAGTTGAAATACTTTACTGTGGCTATTTTTTAATCACAATCAGACATTTGAGATCACGTGGCTGTAATGAATAGGTGTGAACATTAGTGAATTGTAATGCTGACAGTTTAATTGGCCTTTTATGAAAGAGATGCTCTGAAATGGATAATTATGTTATTCCTGGTTAGCACATTTTGTTACAGTTACTGCTAGAAATTCTTCAAGACTATTCAAATCTAAAACAAGCACACATACATTTTCCTTTACTAAAAAATTAAATATTTGAGTAATATAGTAGGTAAATGTACATTTAAAACAATTATAAAAGTAAATCCAAAAGAACATGTGCATTTATCAGTGTCAAAAAGGTGTATTGGGGTCATGGTTTGAAAATTGCCAAGAGTCCAAGGTACACTTGTTCCACCACTGCATGCACAAACCAACATACTGTTTGACAGAGGCACCACAAACCTGTAATGTAGTAATTTTTGTCCAATGCAAAATGTAGCATGCATTTATTATTAATAAAAAAAGTGTGTGACCATGCAGCAAAACATAATAATAACCAAAATAAACCCACATAGTGTCGGATGAACTAGCAATGACCAGAAAACCACGGTATAATCTCAAGGAGTAATTTATTAATATAACATTTATTTATTTATTTGCATTTGTTAACCGGGTTGGTCCAGCTGGGTAAGAATTACTCTTTTTCAGTGGAGACCCGAGGGGGGAAAAGCCCCAAACAGACATACAAATACACACGAATAGAGACAAATTAACAATATTACAGAGGAAAACAATATTATGGGTACAATGGATAAGAAAAACAAACAATGAAAGTTTGAGAATATGAGTAAGGTAGGCCAGAGGCATGCATGTAAAAGATTTATGAAAGGTGTTCTGAGCAAGATCTCTGAATTAAGTTAAAGTAGGCAAAGAAATGATGATGTAGGTGTGGAGTTAGTAGTGTGGGAGTTTTAGGTGGGAGCATGTGAAGGACATTCCCATTTGGAGGAGAGATGGGAGAGAAGCATGGATTTGAAATTGTTGTGGTTAGGTATATTATGTAGTGGTGTGGGGAGATTGTTCCATAGTTTGGCTATAGTGTGGGATAGTAGTAGTTTACCAGTTGGGTGGATGGGTTTGTGTACATGCAGGAGGTTTTGGCCTGTGGATCTCAGGGTACGGGTAGGTGTGTAGGGTGTTAGAGATTTAGCAAGAGAGGGGCATTCTGCTGGTTTAAAGATGAGTTTGTGGACTGTTGTAAGTTGTAGGTACTTTAGGTGGTTGTGGAGTTCTAGCCAGTTTAGGGTGTGTAGAAAGTGACAGTGATGGGAAGAGTTCTTAGAATTGGTTGCAAATTTGCAGATTTTGTTGTAACAGGTCTCAAGTTTAGCACGGAGTCTGAGTTGTAGGTTGGAGAATAGGGGAGCACCATACAAGAGAGAGGGGAGAAGGAAGGTAGATGCAAGGGTATGACGGGAAGATGGAGTAAGGTAGTAGTTGTGTCTGTAGAGGAGGCCGATTTTCTGGTGATTTTTTTTGATTGCTGAGAGGATGTGGGAGTCGAATTTTAGGTTTTTATCTATGGTAATGCCAAGTAGTTTGGTACTAGGAACGATTTCAAGAGGGGTGTTATTGTGGCTTTTGAAGGAAAATTGGACTTTGTGCAACTGGGAAGTTTTAGTGGGAGTAAATATCATTAGCTTTGTTTTGTTGGCATTTAGGGCCAAGTGATGCGATTGCATCCATGATTCAATTTTGGACAAGGCTGTTTGGGTATTAAGTAGAAGTTTGGAGGGGCAGGAGGCTGAGCAGATGACAGTGGTGTCATCTGCATATTGGATGACTGAAGCTTCAGGGATGGAGAGGTGAAAGTTGTTAATGAATAACATAAAATAAAAAACTATGGTTTAGTGTTTTTGTCCGTTTCAAAACTGGGACTTCTTCATAACCATATAAAGTGATGAAACACCAACATTGAAATAATCCATTTAATCGAATATGTGATCAGTATCAATTAATCAATAAAGAATATCAGAAAAAAATCCAAAGGCTGAAAAACTTGCATTGCTAGCTAGTTGTAATAAAATTATGTGAAAAATGAAAGTACATACAAACATTAGGTAAAAAAATGTGCATAAATAGCATAATAAGATGTAATAAAATCAGACTCAAATTGTCATGGTGTAAAGTGCACATAGAAACAACATAAAAATAAATAGATAAATATAAATAAACTTGTGAGTTATAATTTGTTTGCCCTTAGCTTTAAAACTGGTAAAATGGAGATATTTTCATTTAGACTAGGGGGCTGAGGCATTTAACATCAGTTGCCAAATAAGTTCTCTGAGATTTTGGTTTTTGTTTCCCAGGACAACCCCCCCCCCCCCAAGTTGGAAACATGGATAATGTCAAGAATACCAAAAAGAAATCTGTTATACTGAGGGCATACAAGGGTATTTATATAATAAATGATTAGTGTTACACTTTGAAATAGTGTTCATAATTTTTTTTTTTTTTTTTATGGAGGGGTCTTTCTGTTTTCACAGTGTAGTAACTTTCACATCCAGAGCAGAGTGCAATTACCAGAAGCTAAGGGGATGGTATGTTCAATAACATTTTTCAACTTAGAACTCTGTTCAAGTATGTAACTACACTTTGAAATAGTGTTCATAATTTTTTTTTTTTTATGGAGGGGTCTTTCTGTTTTCACAGTGTAGTAACTTTCACATCCAGAGCAGAGTGCAATTACCAGAAGCTAAGGGGATGGTATGTTCAATAACATTTTTCAACATTTTTCAAATTAGAACTCTGTTCAAGTATGTAACTACATTGTCTGTAAGCACTATATTTCCTTGTACCCCTAGTGTTTCTTTCTGGAATTTGTTTTTTCAAGCAAAGCTTTGAAGTTCCTGCTCATTTTGTAAACAAAATTAGGGAGTTGCCAACTAATTTAAAAACATCGTTATCCACCCTGAAAATATTGCAGTTCTTAACCAACATATCCTTAACTGCTCTAGCATAGCAATTGTATGTAATGATACCTGAATTGGTGAAATTCACATCGGGGTTTTTGTGTGTCATTGTAACTAAAAATGCTTTGGTTCCTAACAAAAGGCTACATTTTTGACCTTACCCTTGGCTAACTTCATTACATATTCTGACTAGTAAGTTTTCAGGATATCCCCTCTCTAAAAACATTTTAAATATTTTGTCAGCCTTGACAGAAAATGTTTCAAAGGCTGAACACTTCCAAGCTGCCATCATCAATTGTCCCTTAAAAATATTGTTTTTGCAGTGGCTAAGGTGACAGCTGTTAAAATGTAAGTAACTGAAAAAGTTTCTTTCCTAAATAACGTCAACCGTGGGTAAATCCAGCATTACCCACACCCAGTCAAATGACATTATTTAAGAAAAAAATTACTTACATTTCTTAAATAATGGCGACATGGTGTTCCTCCGCTTTTTCTGGTGTCCTGGGGTTTTCTTGATATACTGCGCATGTGTATGGAACTTATGTTCCCATGCTCATGTACTACATCAGTGTTTTAGAAAGGAAGGTCTCTGTTGCCTTTTTTTTTTAAAAGAAAAGTTTGAAATCTGGAGAGTTCAGAGGTATGATAGAGATACGGGGCAGAAATACAAGGATAATCAGGAACTTGTCTTTAGTTTTGCACAAGGTACCTGATTTTCTTTATATTTTCTCTGTCCCATCTCTCACACCTTTGAACTGCCTGGATTTCAAAGTTTATTTTGTGCTTTTAAAACAGCAAAAAAAATTTGGAAAGCTCTGTCTCATATATTAATAGAAGAAAGTCTGGACGACCAGAGTTTTTTTATTGGTATATGCTCAATTTACAGTGGTTGGGGTGACCCATCAGTATGTAGGCTTTTGAATGTAAATGACCTGTCATTGTATAATGTCTTTATTTTCCAGCATGGCCTTTTACTTGATTGACACCTAAGCTGAAGAAGGTCTTGGTGAAGAAGGTTAATAATGTCAGGATTTAGTTGTTAGTAATGGTATAATCACAAATATTTCAGCAAAGACAGAAAAAGCAGAAGTGTACATCACTGCACTTCCTTCTAGTTTCCAGGATTTTAGTCTCTTGTATGTAGTGACAGTATTGCTGTCTTCCATTTTGTCAGTTTTTGGAATATTTTCAAACATGCCCTAGTTTTTACTGAGAGTTCTTATTAATTCTGTTATAGAATGGTTAACATATAAATGAATGCCCTAAGGGCTAAGGCACCAGTAATTTTGCAGTCACACAGGTCATTGTGCATCAGATGAAAAATAACATCTGAAGGAAAATGTATTTATTTCTTGTACTTCTATGTCTGAGATGTTCTAACTTTCTACTGGCGAGCCAAGGAGACAAGCTCCAGCTAAATAAAAGCATGCATTGACAAAATGCATTGTTCAGCAGAATTAATCTATCAATTAATTTTATTTATTTTTCCATTGACCAGTTCAGTGGTTGCACCCAAGGACAATTTTCAGATGAAGCCTGCTGTTATACAGTCAGAATACAAAATACAGTGTTTACAGTGGTAAGTAAATGCACGTGTTAAATGTCGTAAGTAAGGGCACATGTATTTTGTACAGTAAAGCTGCATGAACTACATGCTCTTCATTTTACACGGAACATGGGCAAATACCCTAAGTAATATGTTCAGCTGTAGACTAGAAGGGAAGCAAAGTACACATAAGCGAGAACATGAGATGGTAAGCAATTTAGATGCATTAACAGTGAAACAGTACAATAAGAGATTACATAATTGTACAAGCAGTGGTTGAGCAGTAGTTGCTTAAATCATTGAACATAAACAGATGCTTTGCATGAGGGCAGACCTCTACCATGTATGAACTCTAAGGATGTACTGGTGATACTTTATCATGGATCTTTGCTCAAAATCTTTACCTGGCAGGTCACTGGTAGGATGATGGCAAAAACAGCAGGACTACCAGGTCCATTGTATAGGTGGATAAAGCTCTGACTTTGATTCAGGTTTTTCTGAGTTTGATATACAGCTTGGATACTTGCTGAAGCTGGCAAGTGCATTGGGAAGAAATTATTTTTCCAAGGTGATGGAGGGAGGAATGTTGAGTGAAGTGTGGGTGGGGTTTGAATGCCATCTAACTGTATTGGAGGCTAGAACATACAGCTACAGCCAGACTGAGTGAGCATGCAAGCCTGAGGAGCATACCTAACCATGGGCCCAGGCCAAGGATGCCCCCAAATTATCATGCCTCTTAACTTATTTCAGTCACTGTCAAGATGCTGGCAGGTAATAGGGGTAGGGCTGTAAACTGTCGGCAGTGGCAACTTCGAGACCTGCTTACCTCCTGTGGAGGGACTTCTTGTTACCATCTGGAAGAGGGATTGGTATTTGTGGGAAATTGTTGACCCTACCTTAGAGTGTTTAAACACCTGGGTGAACTGTGTATAGTATATGTGCCCAAAGACTGAAGAGAGTAGAAGATTAGAGGAGTCACACTACAGCAAGGGAATGTACATCTCCAGCCAGTGAGAAATGAACTGCGTAAATAAATGAAACAATTGCAGGACCACTTCTGGATCTAAAAGTAAACACAAAGTAGTTTTTCTGACATGACACAGTACAGAGAGGGATAAAGAAGTGAGAAAATATATGTACACGTATACGCACACACCCATATCTTTTAGAATACTTTTGTTGCATTTTCAGACAGGATCCAAGGACTTACTTTCTATTTCTCCTGTGTGTGCTCTTTATTAGTTTTCCTTTTCTGAGCATGTCCTAAGTAGTGTTTTACTTCCATGAATTGCTGGCCTCAGGAATAGGGCAGAAGGAGAATGCAAAGTAGCTGAAAAGGCAGTGGCAGATGTACTGCTTCTAGCACCGGTATTGACTCACGCATGAGATACTGAAATATTGATGGCAAACTAACTTCATCTCTTTAATGCCCATGTCATGTTTCTGGTGAGAAGCCTGGATGTGGAGCTGACAAATGATGCAAGCATACATAATAGCTTTTCATCAGAGATCAATCAGTCATTTAAACAGAATTCATTTTTATGTATTTCAGTGGTTTTGTCTGCACATAGAACATCAATGCATGTTGCTGAAGCAGTAGATGCAAAGAAATTGTGTTAAGACTGGCAGGTATGTCAGTGTTTGTTGTAATGTTCTAGAAGTCATGATTGTGCTAATTCACAAAATTCAAACAGCCACTGTAGTCGTATTTACATAATCAGTTAAATTAATTTTAAAAGGAACTTGCTTTCCCCGTTGCAGTATTTTGAAATGAAAGGTACTACAGTATTCCATTTGTGTTGTAATGCAGATGGGGTATTACATGTATCTTGAAAAGTGTAACAAGTCTCGTCTATCATTTATTTCTGTGATGCTGTAGTAGTTTGCTGGAAAGATCTAGTGCAGTTTTAACACAGTGATATATAGGATATAATGAGTAACATTTGTGGTTGTACCATTACTAACAACTGAATGTTCTAAACTACAGCCCTTGCCATAGCACCCTCTCCCCATCTTTAATATTGACATGTGAAGACTTTCCTTCTGTCTGCTTTGGTCAGTGAACAGAAGCACTGCTTCATCTTTAAAACTTAAATTAAATAAAGTCTGGTTTTATATAGTTTTAAGTACTCCAATGCCAGTCAAAATGGTTATGATACTCTGTTTCTTAATAGAAGCTCTTTTAAATGAAGAAGTCAGCTTACGTGGAGAGGACAAATAGTTGTAATGATAAAAGCA
>NC_056729.1:602055539-602290539 GCF_019279795.1 Protopterus annectens
TCTTTTTGCGCGGTTTTGCACAGTGAGCAGAACAAAAGTAGGGGGAGTATCTATATTCATCAAAGATACCTACACCTCCAGGTTAGTGGCACTGCACAAAGCATCGGAAACCATCAATGTGCAACTAACAGCGGGCAAAGCTACTTTCAGTTTGTAGCCTGCTACAGAACACCCTTCCTATTACAGGAACCCCACTTGGCGTTCCTGAGAACACTGGAGAATATGAAGGTCTCTCCAGACACTATGTTATTGGGTGACTTCAACTACCCAAACATTGACTGGGAAAACTACTCAAGCCCAAACACCCTCACCCAACGGTTCCTTGAATTTATAAACTCTAACACAATGGAACAACTGGTCACCACTCCCACAAGAGGGAACAACATATTGGACCTGGTCATCACCAACATGGGGACTCTATGTTCCACACCAGAGGTAAACCCCTCATTGGTAAGATCAGACCATAAACAAATTTCTCTGGACATCCGTATCCCATCCCCACCCCCAGCCAAGGAAATCACTGTAAAGAATTTCTCAAAAGCCAACTTTGCACTTCTCAAGACTGAGATGGAATCCTTCAAAGCCCCTGGGCCAGAAGATAATACAGCCCAATCCGCAGAATCCTTTACAAATCATTCTATGAGCAGCTGCAGGAATGCATGGATCGTGCTATCCCAAATAAAACCAAGACTCTCTCCTCCAAAAACAGGAGACCAGACTGGTGGTCCCCAGCCATAAATAAGCTATGCAACAGAAGGAGGAAGCTACTACATAACAGAGCAAAATCCCAAAAAGGGAAGGCATCTCTGATCATTATTAGCAAGAAACTTCGATCACTCATAAAATCATCAAAGGCCAGTTTTGAAAGAGAAATTGCCCTAGACACTAAAGATAATCACAAGGCCTTCTTTAGTTATGTCAGGAACATGGGCGGAAATTTCCAGATATGCTCTGAATTGTTGCATAATGGTACAAAATATACTGAACCTACAGACATAGCCAACATCCTGGCAGACAGATTCAGCGCAAACTTCTCCCCCCCTTCCCCCCCCAAAGGAGCAAACGCCTATCCCAACTGAATGTAACCTCCCTGACATCACAGATGCACAGGTGAAAGCTTCCCTCTCCAAAGCAAAAAACACAGCATCTATGGGACCGGACAGTGTCCCAGGCTGTGTCTTACATGAGCTCCAAGAAGAACTGAACCCTCACATTGTCACTGTTCAAACTTAGCCTTACTACAGGATATGTACCCAAAGAAGCTACAGTGGTCCCACTCCACAAAGGTGATGCCACAACGGACCCCGAAAACTATCGCCCCATAAGCCTGACTAGTCTGGTCTGTAAAGCTATGGAGCGTATTATCATGGAACTCATAAACAAAGACATTGAGAGCCTCCATACACTGGATCCTACCCAATTCGGCTTTGTTAAAGGCTTTGTTAAAGGCAGATATTGCCTCTTAAACCTAGTTGATTTCTTTGAAACAGTTACCAAAGCCATAGACACAGCCTACCTGGACCTCGCAAAAGCCTTCGACACAATACCCCACTCGGGTGTCATAAATAAGCTTACCAGCTTAAATATCAACCCCTATATCACAAGATGGGTTGCAAACTGGCTCAGAGATAGAACCCACATGGTCAGAATCACAGGTGCCATGTCCGAATCCAAACCAGTTACAAGTGGTATCCCACAGGGCTCTGTTCTGGGACCTGTCTTGTTTGGTATATACTTCTCTAAGGTTCAGGCTAAAACGGGGGGGTTATGGCTGACAAAGTTCACAGATGACTGCAAACTGGGGGCCATAATCGAATCTCCAGCTGACACAAGCATCTTCCAAAAGGGTCTCACAGAGACGGATGCTTGGTGCCAGAGCCACGGCCTCAAGCTAAATGCTAAAAAGTGCATAGTCATCCCCTTTGGGAAAAACAATGTGCCCACAAATTACCACATAGGTGGTAATCCATTAAGTACGGAAGAAGTAATTAGAGATTTGGGGACCAACATAGATAGTAATCTCTCCTTTGATAATCACGTTGACAAAGTGGTTAGAAAGACCTTCTATATAGCCCACCTTATCATGAAAGGGTTCAAATCTAGATCAAGAGAGGTCATTGTGCCCCTCTACTCGTCACTCATCAGGCCCATAATTGAATACAATGTCCCTTTTGGGATGTACCTTAACCGACAACTGCAGCAACTGGAGAGACCCCAAAAGTACCTCACCAAGAGCATCATGGGCTACAAACAGATGTCCTATGCAGCTCGTCTAAAGAAACTCCAGCTCTACTCAGTTGCTTATCGCCTACTCAGAGGCGATCTATGCCTGACGCACAAAGCCATGTCAAACCCAGAATTAATGGACATGCTCCACCTCAAAAAATCCAAGTCCGTTAGAGCTACACGCTCCAGGGACCTAAACCTCAGCACAAAAATAAATAGGACATGCTGGAGGGACAGATTCATTTCATAGAGGCTCCCCTCACTCTGGAATAGAATCCCAATTCATGTTTGGCATACCCCTCGCTGACCCTCTTCAAGCGAAATTTGGGCGCGTGGATGGGAAATCACAAATTCACCCCTGGGATCTCTCCTGTGTCCCTGCTAGACAAAGGCACAGTAAACTAATCTTAAAAGGGTACCTTCTGTGACCTACTTTACAGAAGCACAGTAGGCTAATCTAATAGGGAGGTGGAAGCCAAATATACTCTGGCTAGGCTTATTAATGCCCTAGGGCAGATAGCCTAGTACCTACCTATGAACCTATGAACCTATGAATTTGTTTTTTTTTTTGGATTAATGATAAGTTGGTTTTCAGATAGCCAGTTTTCTACAGAGTTAAAAGAGGACTGTGTGTCTGATTTTAGTTGAGTTGGTGATTCAGCAATAGTGATAAGTGTAGAATCATCTGCGTATTGTATCAGTGAGGATCCAGGACAGGAAGAGTAGAGAAGGTTGATAAAGATGTTAAAAAGAAGGGGCCCAAGAATGGAGCCATGTGGAACACCCGTTTTAACAGGAAGAAGAGGGGAGAAAGCTGAGAGCCATTTGACTGATTGGAGTCTATCAGAGAGATCGCTGTTAAACCAAGATATGGTGGATGGAGAGAAGTGTAAGTTTGCTAGTTTAAGGAGAAGTTTATGAGAGACTGTATCAAAGGCTTTAGAGAGGTCAATGAAGAGGCATGAAATAAGTTTGTTACTGTGGTGCTGTGCTAGTGTTGTCGCCTCACAGTAAGACGTTGTCCTGTTCGATTCTCAGCTAGACCGTCTTCTGTGTGGAGGCATGCGTGAATGGGCGTACCTTCGTTGAAGGTTGTGCGTCAGGGCTGGCAACACGGCATGTAAAAATCTACTGCCAATCATTACCGGACCGGAGTTCCGCTGTGGAGACCCCTAACTAGGAAAAGTGATACAGAGTTTAGGAAAGACAGGAGAGCTGTTGTATTGCTATGCATGGGACAAAAGCCATGTTGGGTAGGTGTGAGTAGATTTTCTTGCAGAAGGTAGTGTAAGACTTGATTGTATATACATTTTTCCAGAATTTTGGAGAGTGGTGAGAGTATGGCTATGGGTCTAAAATTAGTTATATCTGTAGAGTTTCCTCCTTTGTGTATTGGAAGGGTGTAAAATTGCTTCCAGATGGAGGGGACTGTGGATTCCGTAATAGAGCGGTTTATTAGAATAGAAACTGGGAAAGCAAGAACATCAGCAGCAACCTGAAGGAATGCAGAGGGAATGTTGTCTACGGATGTGGAGCAAGGTTTTAATTTAGATAGTAGAGTTTTAATATAGTTAGTAGAGACAGGTTTGAGGGAAAAGGTAGTGGTAGGGTTACTACTGATGGAAGAGTTTGAGCTATTAGGTCTGTTATTGTTGGTGGGATGGTTTGTGCCTTGATTTAGTAATTTGGATATTGAGTCTGTAAAGTAGTTGTTAAATATGGAGGCAGTTTCCTCATGTGTTTTGTCAGGATGAGGGTTATGGGAGGCTTGCGTACCTGGGTGTAGTATTTGATTTACAGAGTGCCAGAACATTTTAGGGTTGGATTTAAAGGTAGAAGATGGATTATTATAAAAGTTTTTCTTATCTTTATTTATGTGACTTTTGGCAAGATTTCTAAGTTCTTTATATTTCTGGAGGTCTGGGTGATGTTTAGTTTTAGTCCAAATTTTCCATGATCTGTCTTTATTTTTTAGTAGTGCACGTGTGTTTGCGGTCAGCCATGGGGCTATGTTAGACTTTATGCGGACTGTTCTAAGGGGTGCCACAGAATTTAAAATACTAAGGAAAGTGGAGTTAAAAAAGTGTTATCCAAAGGGAGTAGTTTTAAGGGATTCCAGTTCACTTTTGATAGTAAAGATTTGAAAGTTTCAGGATTAAAGTTTGTTAATTGTCTGTGTTTGATAAATCTTTAAGGTTTAGCTTGATGGAATGTGTATCTTAGTATTTTTACTGGACAATGATCACTTTGGGAATTTGGTAGCATTTCAGGGTTATGGTATTTGTAAGGGTGAGAGACAAGAATCCAGTCAAGAAGAGATGAGGCTGTATGGGAGTTATTGAAATAAGTGGGATCAGAGATGAGTTGAGTAAAGCCATAGAGATTAAGGTGTTGTGAGGAGTTTTGAGAGGAGAAAGATAGCCAGTTAATGTTGACATCCCCAAGAATGATAGTTTCATTTGGGATGTGTTGGGAGATATGAGCAAGCATATTTTCCAGTAGGGGGATATTATCACCTGGTGGAATGTAAATTGCTGCAATGGTGATAGTGGAATGGTTATTAATATTTAGGTTTACAAATAAAATTTCGGCTGGAGAGAAGGCTTGGGATGTAACAGTAGAGTTAGAAATGGTAAGGTGGTTAGAGTGTAGGATAGCAATGCCTCCAACTTTCCTTTTTGGTTGATCTAGATGGTGTATGCTATAGCCAGAGGGCAAGCTATGTCTTGGTGTTGGGATTTCAACCAGGTTTCAGTCAGAGCAAGGGTATCGGGAGTATGATGGGAGATCCAAGCATGTAGTTCACTTACTTTGCTCAGAATACTCCTAGTGTTTACTGAATAGAAGGAAAGATGTTTGTTTGGGAGATTATTAACTTTGGGGTTAGGGGGGCTAGCAGTGGAGTGTGTTGGACCAGGGTTGGGATGAATATCACCAGCTAAGAGAATGTTTTTGTGGAGGTAGATGAGTCTGAGCATATTAGCAATGGGGGTGTAGTATTTGGTTTTGTGTTTGGTAGGGGTGAGTAGGGTGTTAGGTAAGTGTATTTTTGGTAAGGGAGTATTTAATGAGAAGATAGATGGAACAATGGTGAAGGTTTGGTGATTATTATAGAGCTACAGCAATTTGGGTTTGTAGGGGAGATATGTTTGGGGTGTAAGTGGATGTTAAGTGATGTGAGTATAAGGAGGAGGAGGAGGAGTAGGAGAGGCAGTAATAAGATGGATGTAGTTAGAAATGCATAGATTTTACTCTTGGAGGAGTACATATTGTAGGGTGTTTTTATTTAATAAAATGCACAGGAGTACAGTTTTTTGGTCTGTTAGATAGTGGATAATAATGTATACCAGCTGGTACCAGTGGGGGGGGTAAGTTAGAATCTTTTGTTGTAGCAGCAAGTGTGTTGAGGTATAGACTATTATGGAATGAAAGGCAGGAGGGGGAGGGTTATGTTCTGGGATGTGCAAAGTCATTAGCTATAAAGGAAATGATATGGGGGGGGGAGAGGCGAAGTGAGCCTGAGTGAAGCAGGTTGAGCCAAGCCCAGAGTCAAGCACAATCACTAAAAACTCTAACAGAATAAGGCTAAGTACTGTTCATATTAAGAATAAGAGGTTTTGTTGTGTAGTACTATCAGGTAAGAAATAACTTAAAACAGGCTGGGTAAGAAATATCTTAACACAGACTAGAGTCCAGCATGTAGCAGACAAAAGTTTGTTGAAACTAACAGGCAGTCAATTAAGAAATGGGGGGGGGGTTCCCTTGCTGCCAAGCTACTTTACAGCATACCAACTTGCTAGAGAGTACAGTAGATAATGCCTTAAATAAGTATATTGGAAAATGTAAAAACTATGCCAACATACTTTGCAGAAAATGAGATACTGCAAGGTAAGAGAACAGAGCTGTGTGATGAGCAAGTTTCGTTGCAACTGTTTAATGAAGCATGCATGACTGTTAACAGTATGCTGTCAGTATGGAGATGAAAAAGACAAACTTGACAGTTTCACATGATATTCTGAACTCCAGCACTTCTTGGCTCATCTACATCTGCATCTGGAAATGTCCCTTAGGGACTTCTTTTCAGATAGATCCCTGGACACTTCCCAACTTATGTTTTGGCTGGTATCTCTTCAAACACATTCTCTGTGCTGACACAGTCCTTGAGTCATAATCATTTTAAACTATTTATTTATTGACTGACATTTGTTGATGGACAAAGTCCACTGGGTCAGGAACCCATTTTCAGTGGAGGCCCAGAGAGAAAAGCTCCACTTCTAAAAGATATACATACTTAGAGACATTAAACAATCTTAACAAAGCAAGTTACTAGAACTGACAGAGTTGTTATCTACATATGCAAGTGTCAACAATTGATGAAGTTGCTACATACATATAATACATACAGTATATTAGGCGCACAGTTCAAAAAAATTGTCATATGATTTATCAAAGTACGTTCAGAAAAGTTTTTGAATTGATTGTGTGGATAGGAACAGTTGAAAATGTAAACGTTTGGGAGAAAAGGTGGGAGATAGTATTGCAACAGTGAAAAGAAAAAGAAAAAATAAGGAGATATTAAGGCATTTAAGTAGCAGATGTAAATGTTAAGAGAAGGTAAAATATATAATGGAAATTTAGTTAAAAAGTTATATTAGCATAGTGGCTAAGAATGAATAGACCAAGAGGAAGTATATTATTTAGTGATGAGGTTGGTGAGAGGACAGAGAAAGGAAAAAAACAGGGAATTTAAGAAAATTTATGCTGGTCCATAATTTTGGGCACAGGAACAGATCTGATTGCTAAGGAAGTATTTCTTCAAAGATATGTTGAATGCTTTTAAGGAGTCTAGGAGGGTGATATTTGGGGGAAACAAATTCCATTTCCTAGCAGTGGGATAAGAGTAAATGTTCTGACTGGCTCTTTTGTTAGGTTTAATAGTGATTAAAAGTTGTTTATTAGTGGATTGTAGGTTACATGATGGGGAATATGATTGTAGTATGTGCAGCTGTCTGGTTTGTAAATTATTTTATGAGCTATAGTTAATTGGGTAGAATCCGGGAAGTACTGGAATTCAAGCCAGTATAATTCCTTAAGGGCTTGACAGTGGTGTGATTGGTAAGGTATGCCAGTTGCAAATTTGGCAATTGTATGGTAGCATTATGAGTTTATTTTTAAGAGACTGGTGGAGGTTGGTGATAATGGGGCCCCATATAAAAGGGATGAGAGGAGGAGACTGTCAAGTGTCTTTTTAGTGGGCACCATGTAAGGTTTGTCTCTATAGAGTTTGCCAAGTTTGACATTTTTTTTATTGTACTAAGTATATGTTTTTCAAAGATAAGTTTGTTGTCTGTAGTAATGCCTAATAGTTTGTCATGTGTTACTATTTCAATTTTTGTTTTGTCTTGTGAGTATATGTTGAAATGTTGTAAGATTGGGTTACTTGAAAATAGCAATAGCTTGGATTTATTAGGATTAAGTGGAAGCTGTGCTTCATTTAGACAGGTTTCTATGGATGTAAAGGCCTTTTGTGGTATACTTCATAGATTTTGGAGCTTATTGGAGGAGGAGATGATGGTGGAGTCATCTCCATACTGGATGAGCATTCTTTGAAGGGAAGCAATATGCCTATTGTTTATGAAAATGTTAAAAAGGAGAGCCCCAAGAATAGACCCTTGAGGAACTCCTGATGTTCTTCCTGTTTCACTGTTGCAATCATCACCTGTGGGTTATCTCTGCTGTGGTAGCCCTTGGCCAGCCGGAATACCAGAGTCAATGTTTTTCTGCATCAGTTGCTGTCACTTGCTGACTGACGTCAGGGCATCAGTGCTATAAAGCAAGGCAGCCAATGCCATTACGTCAGTCTTTCTTGCCGTGGAGCCCATAGCAGAAGTAATTTGCAAGTGTGCCATTCAGTTGATACCAGAGTTCAAATTGCAGCTGAAAACATCTAAAATCTAAGTACCCCATTGAGGATACTTTTTTCTTGCACTAACTGAACAGGATTCTGAGTAATCTGATTATTCAGATTTTGAAGTAACAACAACATATGACTGCTTATGAGGATTCAGATACAGGGGAATCTATCCCTTCTGCCTCCCCACCAGAAGACCTTTCCTTTGGGGAAACCCTTCACACCCTCAGGGAACATTTCCACTGGGAATCTCAGGACTTCCCTCAGTCTAAGAAAAGACTAAGAGATTTTCTAGATCTACCCCAGCACAGACCCCTAGCCATCCTCCCTATCTTAGTAGTGGTGGATGATGTTTTCCATGAATCCAGTTTAGCCCCTGATGCCCTCCCACCTGCTCCCAGTAAACCTGACGGGTATTACAGAGTACTGGATTCTCACAAATACCTGTACAGAAATCCTGCTGCAGACCCAGATGTCATTACAAATGGACGTAAAGGAGCTAAGGCTAGTTCTGCAAAGAATCCTATTCCTTCTGACACAGATTCCAGAACTCTGGACAGATGGGGTAAAAAAAAGTATACACCTCTGCAACCTTAGCTATCAGAGTACTCAACTGTCAATTCCACATGTTAAAATATCAACTACATACTTTGGAACTATTAAAACAAAATATTTCAACCTTTCCTGACTGTGGCAATTCTAAAGAGTTAGCAGATTTACTGGACTCTACTTGTCAAGTGGCCAAACACTCATTACACTGTGGATATGACACCCTAGAAGCCTCAAGCAGGGCAGCAGTGTCAGGATCTGTCATTAGGAGACATGCATGGTTGAAAGAACAACTTGTCCATGTACATATCAAGTCTAAATGAATTGATACACCCTTGGATAAGGACTGCTTGTTTGGAGTAAAAGCAGAAGAGGTGCTTAAAAAGATGGAAGACAAAGCAAAATCTATGCAAACAGTAAAAGATTTCTTTCAGGTTCATCCTCCAAGGTTCAGCAGGAATTTCCCCTCTAAGCACTGGCCCTTTCCTGCACCTAGCAGACAGGGGCAAGGTAAGCCCCCCAGGGACAGACCATCCAGGCCCCTATCCCAGGGACAACAGAGAACCAAACAGTGGACCAACTCCACCCCAAAGACAGGGAGTTCTAAGCCATCCTTCTATGGTAAAAACTCAAAATGACTCCCTCTCTCCCCTGTGCCCTCCTTTCACTCACCAAAAGCTAGGAGGAAGACTCTCCCTCTGCAAAGAAAATTGGCTTTCAGTAACTAAGATAATTTTTCAGGGACACAAATTCTCTTTTAACGAACTCCCAGTTCCAAGAGGGTACCCAGACTTAACTCCAAATCAGTGGGCAGAGGCATTGAAACAAGTCCAAACTCTCATACCCCAGGGGGCAGTAGAACCTGTTCCCCCAGATCAAACAGGCAAAGGCTTTTATTCCAGACTATTCCTTGTTCCCAGAAAAGAGGGCACTTGGCACCCCATCCTGGATCTATCCATTCTGAACACCTCCCTGGTGGTCCCCAGATTCAAAATGCTAACTTTGCAGCAGCTGCTGCCTATTCTGACAAAAAATGCCTGGTTAGTGACCCTAGACCTAAAGGATGCCTACCTCCACATCCCCATAAGGGAATCCAGTGGGAAAGTCCTGCACTTCAGAGCAGACTCACAACACTTTCAGTTCTCTGCGCTACCCTTTGGCTTATCTACTGCTCTCAGGGTATTCACCAAATGCTTAACCTCGGCCATAGCATTTTGCTAACAGAGAAACATACAGATTTACCCTTATCTAATTCCTCTGGCTGGGCTTCACATGAGAAAACTTCAGTGGTATCTAAAGAACCTTTGGTGTCAGAACTCTCAACCGCTAGAGACCTCTCTCCCTCTGATCCACTGTATAAGGGCTGAGTTTCTCTGGTGGGCAGGGGCCTGTGCCAAGAACAAGGGTCTTGCCTTCATCCTTCACCCTACTGAGCAGACCATTACGACCGACGCCCCAGACATTGCTTGGGGCGCTCACCTAGAAGGCAGGTGCACCCAAGGTCTTTGGGATGCCCAGCACCTTCTCTTACACATCAACCAGAAGGAAATGATGGCAGTACAAAAGGCTCTGACATCTTTCAATGCCCATCTCAAACCAGGGGTTCTCCTTATCAAAACAGACAACACCACAGTAATGTGGTAGATCAACAAGCTGGGAGGCACCAAATCTTACCCTGTGTGCAGGCTAGCCATGAACCTCTGGCTGGCAGACTCTTCCATGGGACTACACCTAATAGCCCAGTACCTACCAGGGATCAACAACACCCTGGCAGACCAACTAAGCAGGAACTTATTGGACCCCCACGAATGGCAGCTCCACAGAAAAATCTTTCTACAGATCTCTCAGGAGTGGGGGGACTCCAGAGGTGGATCTTTTTGCTTTGCATCTCAACCATCGGCTGAACAAATTCTGTGGAGTATCACCACCTGGCATGGAAGATGGATGCCTTGACCTTCACCTGAAACACTCTCTTTGTGTATGCATTCCCTCCTCTGCCTCTTATTCCCAAGATGCTGATCAAAATAAGGGAGGAGAGACTAAAGACCATCCTCATTGCTCCAGATTGGCCCAGACAACATTGGTACCCCTTACTGCACAGCCTGACCTTAAAGCCTCACAGGCGGCTTCCCCTGATCTCAGACCTCTTGACTCAGGTGGGGAAGAAAGTACTGCACCCAGACTTGCAGACTCTCAAACTAATACTCTAAAGGCAAACAAGGGGCCCCTGTTAAGCAAACAGGTCCTAGACATTATCACAGAGGCCAGAAGGCCCAGCACCAGAAAATCCTATGCAGGAAAATGGAAAAGATTCTACTCCTGGAGCCTGTCCAGAGGGGGCAGTATGTCTCAACCTTCCATCCCTCTCATCCTGGACTACCTAGCGGAGCTACTTAATAGTGGCCTCTCCTTCTCTTCTATTAAAATCCATGCCTCAGCCATTTCAGCTCATTTTATCACATAATAGCCTCTGTTCTCCCATCCTTTGATCAAACAATTCTTCCAAAGGGCTTCTAATATCAGACCTCCCAGAAGGTCACCTACACCAGCCTGGGACCTGAATTATGTTTTGGAAAAACTAACCTTACCACCCTTCGAACCTGCTGCTTCAGCAGAACTGAAATACCTTTCCTGGAAGACTGCTTTCCTACTAGCTATCGCCTCAGCCAGAAGGCTTTCAGAACTTCAGGCACTGGTGGACTTTGAGCCCTTCATAATTTTCCATGCAGACATGGTTTCCCTGAGGACTAACCCCTCCTTTATGCCCAAGGTGGTATCTAATGTGACTCTGAACCAGGCCATATCTCTACCCACCTTCTTTACTAACCCTCAAAACAAGGGGGGAACAATTTTGCACTCACTAGATGTGCACAGACAGCTCAGATACTATCTGGACGATTCTAAACCCTTCAGTAAAACAGACCAACTACTTGTCAGTTTTGCCCCAGGGGCAGAGGGGAAGCCCATTTCCAAGCAAACTATTTCCAAATGGATATCACACTGTATCCATTTCTGCTACAGATTACATGGGGAACCACCCCCCCCAAAAAAAAAAATCTATTCGAACCCATTCCACTAGTGCAGCCTCCACTTCTACAGCATTCCTCAGAGGAGTTCCCACCAGGGACATCCTGGAAGCTGCCACCTGGACTTCTGTCCATACCTTTACCAAGCATTACCACCTACCTCTATTTTCTAAGGCTAGGGCAGGGTTTGCCTCTGCAGTTCTGCAGGGCTTGCTGACCCAGGCCTAGGTCTCTTACTAATCCTAACACTCTTCTCCTCAGCTTTGGGAATCCTCCCACAGGTGATGACTGCAACACTGAAACACAACAAACATAGTACAATTGTGTACACTTACCATAAATGTAGATGTTTGAGTGTATTCACTTTTGCAGTCCCAGTTTCCCTCCCTCCTTCCCCCTTATATCTTCTTTCTTTAAGGAGACATAAGCTTCTCTATGTAGCGTTTAGCCACCAGGACCTCTTTACCATATTACCTGGGCTTCTGACTGGCTAGGGCAAAAAAAACTGATGTAATGGCATCGGCTGCCTTGCTTTATAACACTGATGCACTGATGTCAGTCAGCAAGTGACAGCAGCCAATGCAGAAAAACATTGACTCTGGTATTCGGGCCGGCTGAGGGCTACCACAGCAGGGATAACCCACAGGTGATGACTGCAACAGTGAATACATTCGAACATCTACATTCATGGTAAGTCTACACAACTGCATTTTTTATTAACTATATATTCAGACAGGCTAACTTACCATTTGACACACTGCTGACTGTTGGCTATGTAGTTTGAGAACCATTTGAGGGTGGATTGAAAGCATTCTACTGTTGATAGCTGCTGAATTAGCTTGGGATGTGACACTGTATCAAAAGCCTTTGATAGGTCTAATAGAATTACTGATGTTTGTAGTCCAGAATCCAAGGCTTTTTTTCATAGTGTCTGTGAAGGAGGTAAGAGCATTGGTGGTACTATGTGCTGAACGAAAACCGTGATGTGTCTGTACAAGGAGGTTGTTTTCAGGGAAATATTTTATTAGTTGTGTGTGAATACATTTTTCCAGTATCTTGGACAGAGGGAAGAGGATAGAGATGGGTAGTTTGTTAGTTTGTTGGTTCTACCTCCTTTGTGTAATGGAGTTATGATGGATTTTTTCTAGAGTTGGGGAATATTGGATTTTATGATGGATCTATTAATGAGGATGCTGACAGGGTAGGCTGTTGCATCAGCAACACGTTTGAGATATTCTGAGACAAAGATTGTCAGCGGATAGGGAGCAGGGTTTTAGTTAGAAGTTTATGCACTAGTGAGATGGGTACTGCATGTAGAGAGAAAGAAGAGTTTGTAGGGTTGTTTATTGAGGCTCCTGTAGAAGAGTACTTGTCTGTATGAAGGTTTAGCTGTGCTTACATCTACAGGGTTTGGACTGTCTGTGAGGCTAGAGTGGGTATTAGGTGGAGAAGGGGTTAAACAGTTTAGAAAACTATTGAGGAAGTGGGAGTTAAACATTTGAGTTATTTCATATGGACCTTTATCTGGGGCTGGTGATGGGTTTTCTGAGGATCCAGGATTAAGGAGTGAGGAGACGGATTTTCAAAATTTGTTAGGGTTACATGTCTGGCTGGATAGTTTTTGAGAGAAGTAAGTTTTTTTGTCTATTACTTAATTTTTTGTTGTGTTCTGTAGCTGTTTATATTTGAGTTCATTGGCTTTATTTTTGTGCCATTCTTTACAGGCTTGGTCTCTGGGCAGAAGTAGACGTTCTTCATGTTTCACTGTTGCAGTCATTACATTTGGGGGTTATCTGCTGGCAGGTTGCCCTCAGTCGGCCTGAATTCCAAAGTCTTGGGTCCTGTATTGGTTGCTGTCTCCTCTTCCATGATGTCAGGTCATCAGGGGTATAAAACATGCAGCCGATGACATTTTCTTTAGTCTTTCTTGCCGCGAGGTGCCCGAAGCAGAAGCATTTCGCAAGTGCTGGTCATCCGACTACTGAAATATTCGAGTTTGAGTTTCAGAACCGAAGTCTTCACTAAAGCTAAGTACCCCGTTGGGGAAACTTTTTTCTTGATTTTTACCGATGTCAGAAAAAGTTAATAATTGTATTACTTGTGGGAAGCAAATACCTCATAAGGATTTCCACTTATGCTGTATTCCTTGCCTAGGCCCTGATCACAATGTGCCTGCCTGTCGGATTTGTGCTAGATTTAACCAACGCACTATTAAGTGTCGGTATATTTTTGCATCAAAGTATTTTGTAAACAGATTTAACTACCCAGAAATGTCAATGGATAGCAATCCGACTACCGGAGTACATAAAAAACGCAAAGAAAAGGACAGCGAAAGGCAGTCGAGATCCAAAACTGACAACAAAACTTCTCCTAAGCCAGTCACTGGTTCACTGGTACTCAGTGAGGCGCTTTCGCAGCCCTGGATACTCACTACCTTCGAGTCACAGGCCACTAGCGACACCCATGTGGAGTCCGGCATGCCGCAAGATACTCAAGGTATTCGACCGACGGATGTATCTCCCTTGGATGGGTCCAGAGCCACTGAGCATGCACTGGCTTCTGAGGGTGTATTCAGACCTCAACATTTGTATATCAAACCGACGACAACTGCAAGACCAAAGGCAAAAGCAACTTCTAAAACTAAAAAAATGACGCATGAGCCACATGCACAGGCCTCTATGCTTAAAAACAGATGATCAAAATGGCTGAAGACCTTATTACCTCGATCAGGGGTACCCCCCCCCCCAGATAAGAGGCCTAGGCAAGATGCTGATTATGAATCTTCAGATCAGGTTTCTATTTCTTCTGATTCCTCTTCTGATCAGGAATTATCTATACCTCCCTACGAGGATTCTGATGCTAAGGAGTCTATTCCATCTGCATCTCCTTCTGAGGATTATTCATTTGGAGAAACCTTGCATACTTTGAGGGAGCATTTTCACTGGGAGAGTCAAGACTTCTCAGAATCAAAAAAGAGGCTGAGAGATTTCCTTCTTCTCCCTCAGCACAAGCCTTTAGCCATTCCCCCTGTTTTAGACATTGTGGATGATGTGTTTTCAGAGTCAAGCTTAACCCCTGACTCCCTACGTCCAGCTCCCAGTAAGCCTGACAGATACTACAGGGTCCCTGACTCACATACATTTTTATTTAGAAACCCTCCTGCTGACCCTGAAACTATTTTACAGGGTTCAAAGGGAGTTAAGGCCTTAACAGCAAAAAATCCTACCCCCTCTGACAGACATTCAAGGGCACTGGACAGATGGGGAAAAAGGGTTTATAACATCTGCAACCTTGGCAATCAGAGCCTTAAACTGTCAGTTTCATATGCTTAAGTACCAACAACATGTTATGGGATTGCTGAAACAGAAAATTATGTTGATTTCAGAATAAGCAGAAAATAAAGAATTGCAGGAATTATTGCATGCAGCTGAACAAGTTGGAAAGCATACTTTGCAATGCGGTTTTGATTCCTTAGAGGCCACCTGCAGGGCCGCAGTTACTGGATCTGTGATTAGGAAGCATGCCTGGTTAAAGGAACAAAATTTGCCTGATCATGTTAAAGCTAAATTGCTAGATGCACCTTTACAGCATGATTCTCTGTTTGGTATTAAGGCAGAAGAGGTTTTAAAGAAAATGGAAGACAAAGCTAAGTCTATGCAAACTGTTAAAGACTTCTTGCAAGTACAGCCACCAAGATTCAGTAGACACTGGCCTACAAAAAATTGGTCCTTTCCTGTGTCAGACAGAGCTCAAAGGGGCAAATCCAGATGCCCTAAGGGTTCCAGATACCAGGGGCAAGATTCATACAGGTCAAAGCAATGGGGCGCTTCCACCTCCAAATCTGGAGGAGATAAAGCGCAAACCTACAGAAAGCAATCCCAATGACTTCCCTCTGCCTGCACCAAGCACTTATCTTTTGGCAGCACCCATAGGAGGAAAATTATCACTTTTTGCTCAAAATTGGCAGTTAATAACCCCGGGACAAGTGGGTACTAAACATCGTATCACAGGGATACAGATTCCATTTCCACACTCTGCCAATGGCAAATGGTTGGCCAGATCTGACAAAAAATCAATGGGCAGAGGCACAAAAATAGGTTACGTCCCTCATGGATAATGGGGGCCATTCAGACAGTACCAGAACAGGAAAATGGTCAAGGTTTTTACTCAAGACTGTTCTTGGTACCCAGAAAGGACAAGGCCTGGCAGCCAATACTGGATTTATCGATTTTGAAAACATACCTGGACATTCCAAAATTCAAAATGCTAACTTTGCAGCAGCTTCTGCCCATGCTGGGCGAGAATGCTTGGCTGGTGACTTTAGACCTAAAAGAGGCATACCTGCATGTCCCAATAAGACAATCGTGCAGAAGATACCTCAGATTCAAGGCTGGCTTAATGCATTACCAATCCTCTGCACTGCCCTTTGGCTTATCTACTGCGCCCAGGGTCTTTACAAAGCGCCTGGCACCAGTAATTGCATTTTGCAGACAAAGAAGTATAGAAATATATCCTTACTTCGACGACTGTCTCATTCAAGCTGAGAACAAGGACACTCTTCTTTGACACCTGGCATTTGTTGAAAGGCTTCTAACATGCCTAGGGTACACAATAAACGAAAAGAAATCACAACTGGTACCCTCTCAAAAGATAACATTCCTGGGTGCAAGCTTGAATACAACTGCCCAAATGGCTTACCTCACGCCAGACAAGCAAAGGCAACTGACTACTTACTTCAAACTGATGGCAACAAAAACCCAGTCTTCTGCAAGACAAATTCTGCAGGCTCTGGGCTTCATGGCATCCTGCATCCTACTGATTCCATATGCAAGACTGCATATGAGGAAACTTCAATGGTACCTAAAGAGTTTATGGAGTCAACATTCTCACAGTCTGGAAACAGTGATTCCTCTCATTCCCTGCCTTCAACAGGAGTTTCTATGGTGGGCAAAGGCATGTCACCAAAACATGGGACGGCCATTCACTCTACCCCCTGCCAGCCAAACCTTAACAACAGACACATCAGATTATGCCTGGGGGGCCCACATGGCAGGAAGATGCATTCAGGGCATATGGACACCAAAACAAATGCATCTACATATCAACCAGAAAGAGATGCTAGCTGTTCAAAATGCCCTAACAGTCTTCAAGGACTTACTTCATCCAGGACAACTACTGATAAAGACGGACAACACCACAGTCATGTGATATATAAACAAGCAAGGGGGCACACACTCATACCCCCTCTGCAGATTAATCATGGCACTGTGGGACACAGCTTTGACCTGCCAAATACATATTCAAGCTCAATTGCTGCCAGGAAAAAAAAACACTCTGGCAGACGATTTAAGCAGAAACCTTATGGATCCTCATGAGTGGAAACTAAATCCACAAGTCTTCAGCATGATAACAGAGAAATGGGGGAGCCCAGACATAGATCTGTTTGCCTCTACTCAAAATTATCAATTGAAGAGATTCTGCACAAGGACTTATCACAGACAAGCATGGAAAGTGGACGCCCTATCCTTCAGTTGGAAAACTATCAGTTTATGCCTTTCCTTCTCTGCCTCTTCTCCCCAAGGTACTCCTAAAAGTCAGACAAGAAAAACCAAAGATGATACTAATTGCTCCAGACTGCCCCCGCCAATACTGGTACCCAATCCTAAGGAACTTGTCTCAATACCCAGCTTGGACCTTGCCTCAAAGACCACAACTACTGTCCCAGCAAAACAATCAGATCCTGCACAATCAACTACAGACTCTGAACCTGGCAGCATGGCTGATCATGTAGTCATACAAACAACACCTCTCAGTAAAGCTGTGATGGATGTCATTTTGGAAGCCAGAAGGCCTAGTACTAGAAAATCTTATGCTGACAAATGGAAGAGATTCTGTGCTTGGAATCAAGCACAAGGAACTGATACAGCAGAACCAAATATTCCTCAGATATTGCAGTACTTAACTGAGATGCTTGACAAAGGCCTATCTTTCTCATCAATTAAAATCCATGCCTCTGCCATTTCAGCTCATTACAATACACAGCCACCAATCTTTTCTCATCCTTTACTAAAACAGTATCTTAGAGGAGCCAAAAATTTAAGGCCTCCTAGAAGATCACAGTTGCCTGCATGGGACCTCAATTATGTGTTGGAAAAGCTCACCCTGCCTCCATTTGAACCAGCTGCAACTGCTGATATAAAGTTCTTATCATGGAAAACAGTTCTCCTACTAGCAATTACTTCAGCAAGAAGAGTTTAGGAGCTACAGGCCCTCATGGCTGTAGAGCCTTTCATCATATTTTACCCAGACAGGGTATCTCTGAGAACAAATCCTACTTTTATGCCTAAGGTGGTTTCCAGTGTGATTCTTAACCAAACAATTCATCTGCCAACCTTTTATCCAAATCCGCAGAACAAGGGGGAGAGAATTCTGCATTCCTTGGACGTGCACAGACAGCTAAGATTCTACTTGAGCAGGACTAAAGCTCTAAGAAAAACTGAGCAATTACTAGTGACATATGCTGCAGGATCAGAAGGCTTTTCAAAGCAGACTATTTCAAAGTGGATAAGCCACTGCATCCATTTCTGCTAATTACACTATGGGTAAACCTGTGCCCAAGGGCATTAGGTCTCATTCCACCAGGGCAGCAGCTACTTTAGCAGCCTTTTTCAGGGAGTACCAACCAAAGACATTCTAGAAGCTGCTACTTGGAGTTCTGTTCATACTTTTACTAAGCATTATCATTTGCCTTTCTACTCTAAATCCAGGCAGGCTTTGCCACTACAGTTCTGCAGGGCCGTATAGCCGAGCCGCTCCTAATGCTGTTTAGCTCCAGCCTCCCAACCATGGCTTTGGGATTCTATCCAAATGTAATGACTGCAACAGTGAAACATGAAGAACATAGTACAGTTGTGTACACTTACCATAAATGTAGATGCTCGAGTGTATTCACTGTTGCAGTCCTGGTTCCCCTCCCTCCATCACCCTGTCATTCTGGAGTTTATCTTTCCTTCTCTATCTTCTACAACCTATGTGGTGTATTTGCTTGTAGATGAAGGTAAAGTTTATATTGATGCATGTATAGATATGCAAGAAAAACTAAAGAAAATGGCGTCGGCTGCATGTTTTATACCCCTGATGACCTGACGTCATGGAAGAGGCGAGAGCAACTGATGCAGGACCCAAGACTTTGGAATTCAGGCCGACTGAGGGCAACCTGCCAGAAGATTCCCCCCAAATGTAATGACTGCAACAGTGAATACACTCGAACATCTACATTTATGGTAAGTGTACACAACTGTACTTTGTTTGGTGGCTTTAGTTAACCATGGAGCATGGTTCAACTTAGTCATTTTGATTTGGATGGGGGCAAGGATGTTAAGGATATCCAAGAAGATTTTATTAAAGTGACTAACTGCCTCTTCCAAAGGTAATTTTTAGGGAGATCCAGTTCATGGATTTTAGTATATTATTGAATATTTGTTGGTTAAACTTAGATTTCTATATGTTTTGTAAGTATGGGTTTTCACATCATGAATGGGAGCTCTATAGGTGTATACTGGTGAATGATCCCTTAGGATGTTAGGAAGGGTACCCGTGTTTGAATATTTATGGGGGTCTGTGACTAGGATCCAATCTAAGGTTGAGGAAGGTTGGGTATTTTGCATTTGTGTAGGGCTGGAGATAAGTTGTGTGTAAGCATGCACATTTATGCTATTTATGGGGGAGTCAGAGATCATATATCTATCCAGTCAATGTTAATATCACCTAGAATGATAGATTCATTAGTTAGATTTTGGGTTGTCCATTAAAGAATGTCTTCTAGTATAAGGATATTTTGGCCTAGTAGAGTATGCAGAGCTGCAATGATTAATTGTTTGGAGTTGTTTATTTGTAAGGTTGCTATTAGTTCAGTGTTTTGAAAAGATGGGACAGAATTAGGGGCTAAGTGTTATTGTTAAATGGTTATGGTAGATTAAGGCTACGCCATCACCTTTTTTATGTGTTCTATCAGTCCGTAAAATATTGTACCCAGAGGGAAAGACTTCAGTATTTAGAATATGAGGTTTTAACCAGGTTTGAGTTACCGATATTGTATCAGGGGAGTATTGTGAAAGCCATGCATGAACTTCCGTAATTTTGTTGAAGATATTGTATATGTTTAATGCAATAAGTAGTAGTTCCTTTGGTGAAGTAGATTGGGGGAGATTTGTTAAGGAACAGGCCCTGGATTGGGATGGATATCCCCCACTTGGATAATTTTAGGAGAAGATCTAAGAGAAGAGGGGAGTGGTTGGATTTAGTGGTATGCTTAGGTACTGTGTGTATTGCTAGATTTTAGTTGGTGGTGCATGGTAGGATTTGAAGTTGTATAAAGTGTATGTTGGTAAGGCTGAAAAGAGAGGATGCTGTATTAGAAAAAATAGCTGCATGGGTTTGTTGTAGCAGGAGTTGATCAGAGGATTTTTATGCAAAAAGAAGGCAACTAGCATGCAAGTGATATGGCTTGAGTTAGTATGCCTAGTAATGTTAAGAGAGATATTACAACCATGGTGTTTCTTACAGGCATTGGCATGGTTTAGAAAATTTGGGTGGAAAAAAAGCAGATTCTAAATTAATACGGCAAGAGCTGTGGTGAAATCTAACTTAAATCTAATATCTGCTTCTTCTTCTTTATACCTTTGTATTGCTAGTAGACTTAGAGAAAGGTCTTGGCTACTTTGATTTATTTTTTCACAACCACCCCTGGGTACTTTGCTGTACAGCTTTGAAGGCCTATCACCCTAGCTTCCTCTTGTAAAGAAATTAAACATCTTGTGCTTTTAATTTACTAGCATTTTTGGTTTTACTGGTATTATTTTGGTCAATGTTTTACTGATATCAAACTTGCAGGTTGAATTAGGATGTAGAGGTTGGAGTTCTGCAAGTTCTGATCTTAATAATGCAGTGTCAGCAACTATAAAAAAGAAAGCTATCAGGAAAATATTGACAAAATAACAGAAAACAGATGTGTTCCACATTTTTCGCATTTGTCCCACATACTGAGGGTTAATAATTCACATGTTGGAGACTGATATTTCAGAGATACGAATATTGCTATTACTAATACAGTCCTTAATTTAATGTTAGCCACTTGACTATTATGCATATTGCAAATTTGATATAAAGTGCATAACAAAACTTAAAAAATGTGACTGTAAGCTGGGTATCATCATAGTAGTTTTCAATGACATAAGTAAAATATTGCTTAGTAACAGCCACACCCACATGTTCTTGTGCAGACACTGAAAACGTATTATGTTTATCTTGTTACTGAAAAGGAAAACTGTTACAGAAGGAAAACAAATCAACTAATGCATCAGTAACTAAAATTAACAAAGGAAAAGAGCACAGTAACAGTTAATATTTTGCAAAGAAATATATATGCAGCTATATAAAAAAGAAAGTTGGGAATTGGAAAATCTGTCTATAGGTTTGTGTCATATCAAGAAGAAAGCAACAGATATCTCAGCATATAATGCAAATTCAGTGATACTCAGTAAAATTAAATCATAGATAAAAATGTAATGAATAGAAACATTTAATGCAAACAGAATAGAAAAAAAAACCCTTCTGTACAAAACGCATATGCAAACCCAATAATTGTTCGTGTCTTTAAAGTGAATGTACTTGCACATAAATATAAACCATTGTTATTTGTATACTATGCATTGTTTTATTATAATTTAACCTGGGGTAAGCCTGTAATTGGACATTGATCACTGTTCTAGGTAAAACACCAGAGCAAACGAACAAACTGGAAAGTCAAGTGAAAAGGCACTGCACATCCACCGTATCGGCACTTGCAGTTGCTGTTACAATAAAAATCCGCTTTTTTCATGAAAACATGATAAAAATAGATAGAAGATAAGCGCTTTCATTCCCATGTGGAAACTTCATCAGGTAATTAGAATTTCAAAATACAGCCATATTTAAACAAGCATTAATAAAATTAAATTAGTTGTGTGACCGCCAAGCCTCCGTGATGTAAGCTAATATAACAGCTGATCTTAAAGGTACCTTTGCCAATACATGAAAACTAGACCAAGAATTACTCATTTAAAATATAAAAATAATATATATTTATATAAATATATACACACAGTATATACATACATAAATACCAATATAAATGTACTAAAACCCAGATGTCCTTCATGGATGCATCTGCAGTCATAACAAGTGGGTTGTCCTGTCGTCAGGCAGCCCTGCAGTCGGCCGGATTCCAAAGTCCGGGTCCGGCTTCGGCTGATGTCGCACTCCACCCGACGTCATCTCTGTTGGTCTTCGGATATAAAAGCATCAGCCGACGCCATTTTCCTCAGTCTTTCTTGCCGCGTGGCGCCCGAAGCAGAAGCTGTTCGCAAGTGCGGTGGTCGGATCCAGAGATTACTTCTACCGAATACTGCCGAAGACTTCTAAAGCTAAGTACCCCATTGGGGACTCTTTCGCCTCAGCCGATGTCAGAAAAAGTTAACAATTGTTTAACCTGTGGGAAACAAATACCTCATAAAGATTTCCACTCTTACTGTCTGCCTTGTTTAGGCCCAGCCCACGGCGTAGCAACCTGTTGGCCTGTGCCTCTTTCAACCGACGAGCGGCAGGCGTCGGTCGGAGTTTGCAGAACAGTTTTTCGGTTCTGATTTTGCGTACATTATGCCGCCGGATCCTCCGACTACCCCAAAAACGCAAAGATAAAGACCGACACTCGCGGTCCGCGGTTTAGGCTGAAACCACGGTAAAGCAAATCATGAGTGTCTCGGTTTCGGCGAAACCGAGAAAACTGAACAAAGTACAACTGAACCAATTCTTACAACTGAGGCCCCTGATACAACTCTTGAATCGACATCAGAAATTTTTCCCACTCCGGTGGTTGACTTATCAGAGTCCTTCCCCTTGGATGTCTCTACCCCAGCACGTGCTGCTGCTAGGCCTCCAGCTGCCATGTGCATTAAGCCCTTAGCCCGAACTAAAGCAGCCAAGACTACTAAAACAGTGCCTGTTAAACCCCACACATCCAGGCCCTCTTCTAGTTCTCAAATGCTTTCTTTGGCAGAAGATTTAATTTCTTTAATTAGAGGATCTCAATCTCACCCAGACAGGGCCTCTCAGCCCCAGAAAGAGACCTAGGGCAGAGCCCCTGAGCCAGTGTCTTCTGATGATTCTGCTGATGAATCATACATAACTGACCAGCCTGAGGCTCCCTTCTCCAATTTTGAAGATTCTGATGCTGAAGAATCCATTCCAGCTGCTTCCCCACCAGAAGAATTCTCCTTTGGGGAAACCTTGCATGCCATGCGAGAACAGTTCCAATGGCAGCAACATGAACTTTCAGACTCCAGAAAAAGACTTAGGACCTTTCTGCACCTCCCACAGCACAGGCCCTTAGCTATACCTCCTGTTCTCTCTGTGGTGGATGATGCTTTCAATGATGTTTGCTCAGCTCCAGATTCTTTACCCCCAGCCCCTGCCAAACCAGACAGATTTTACAGGGTGCCTGATACTCATCTCCACCTTTACAAGGCCCCACTTGCAGACCCAGAAACTATATCCCAGGGTCCCAAGGCAGTAGCCGCGACCACAGCTAAAAACCCTATTCCTTCTGGAAGGGAAGCAAGGTCACTAGACAGATGGGGTAAAAAGGTCTACACTTCAGCTACTCTCTCAGCTAGAGCTTTAAACTGTCAGTTTCACATGATACAATACCAAGAGTTTATGCTTGATCAGTTAACTAAAAAACTAACCACTGATGAATCTCTTGATAAGAAATATGTATTAGAGATGGTAAATAACATACAACAGGTTAGCAACCATTCCTTAAAATGTGGCTATGATGCACTGGAGGCTTCATTTAGATCAGCCATGACAGGCACAGTGATAAGAAGGCATGCATGGCTAAAGGAACAAGCTTTACCGGATCATGTTAAAGCTAAGTTGCTAGATGCTCCTATGGACAAGACAAGTTTGTTTGGTACACCTGCCCAGCAGGTTATGAAGAAAATGGAAGAAAAGGCAAAATCTGTTCAAACTGTTAAAGATTTCTTGCAGGTTCAACCCCCAAGGTTTAGCAGGAACTGGCCTGCCAAAAATTGGTCCTTTCCTGACTCCACAAAATTTCAAGGGGCAGGAATAGACGTTCCAGAGGCAGAAACCAATCCAGAGGAGGTGCCTACAGAGGCGACAGTGGCAAGGCAACAACAGAGGCACAGACACAGCCACTGCCACTACATCAGCACAACCACAGTGACTTAATCCTAAATCCGCCTACCAGGGAACAAATAGCAGCTCCTCTAGGCGGAAAGTTAACCTTATTTTCAAAGAACTGGCACTACATAACAAAAGACAAGTGGATTTTACAAACCATAGATCAAGGTTACGGTTTCATTTCCACACTTTACCAGTCAAAAGAGGAATGCCAAATCTACCTCCAAATCAAAAAACAGAGGCTCTACGCCAGATAATGGAGTTAGCAAACATGAGAGCTGTGGAAAGAGTGCCAACAGCAGAACAAGGAAAGGGTTCTACTCCAGACTATTCCTAGTTCCAAGAAAGGAAAAAGTTGGAGACCAATTCTCGACCTGTCCACCTTAAATACATACATCATTGTCCCAAAATTCAAAATGCTGACCCTACAGCAACTTCTTCCCATGCTGGGCAAGGAGTCTTGGCTGGTAACTCTAGATCTCAAGGAGGCATACCTGCACGCCCCCATTCGACCAATCTGCAGAAGATACCTCAGATTTCTTGCAGGATCAGAGCACTATCAATTCTCAGCATTGCCCTTTGGCTTATCTACTGCCCAGAGTATTCACAAAATGCCTGGCATCAGTAATCGCCCATTACAGACTACAGAATTCAAATTTACCCATACCTGGGCGACTGCCTGCTACAAGGGGACAACAAAAGCAAGCTGACAACAGATTTACAAAGGGTCATTTACTTGCTACAAGGACTGGGATACACAGTCAATTTACAAAAGTCAAGGCTGATACCATCCCAAACAAGGACATTCTTGGTAGCGGAATTGGACACAGTACAACAAATGGCATTCCTGACTACAGAAAAACAAAAGAACTTCCTCTTTACTTCTTGGCACTAACAAAACTGAACAAGTTAACAGCAAGAAAAGTTCTGCAGGCCTTGGGCTTCATGGCATCATGCATACTCTTGGTCCCATTTGCCAGACTACATATGAGGAAACTACAGTGGTACCTAAAGAATTTATGGTCCCAACACAGACACAGTCTAGAAACAGAAATCCCACTAATTCCATGCTTAAAACAGGAGTTCCTATGGTGGGCTCAGGCATGCCAGTCAAACCCAGGCCTACCCTTTCGCAGATGTCAACCAAGCCAGACCATCACAACAGGCGCTTCAGACCTAGGATGGGGGCCCACATGCTGGACTCACCCTGTCATTCTGGAGTTTATCTTTCCTTCTCTATCTTCTACAACCTATGTGGTGTATTTGCTTGTAGATGAAGGTAAAGTTTATATTGATGCATGTATAGATATGCAAGAAAAACTAAAGAAAATGGCGTCGGCTGCATGTTTTATACCCCTGATGACCTGACGTCATGGAAGAGGCGAGAGCAACTGATGCAGGACCCAAGACTTTGGAATTCAGGCCGACTGAGGGCAACCTGCCAGAAGATTCCCCCCAAATGTAATGACTGCAACAGTGAATACACTCGAACATCTACATTTATGGTAAGTGTACACAACTGTACTTTGTTTGGTGGCTTTAGTTAACCATGGAGCATGGTTCAACTTAGTCATTTTGATTTGGATGGGGGCAAGGATGTTAAGGATATCCAAGAAGATTTTATTAAAGTGACTAACTGCCTCTTCCAAAGGTAATTTTTAGGGAGATCCAGTTCATGGATTTTAGTATATTATTGAATATTTGTTGGTTAAACTTAGATTTCTATATGTTTTGTAAGTATGGGTTTTCACATCATGAATGGGAGCTCTATAGGTGTATACTGGTGAATGATCCCTTAGGATGTTAGGAAGGGTACCCGTGTTTGAATATTTATGGGGGTCTGTGACTAGGATCCAATCTAAGGTTGAGGAAGGTTGGGTATTTTGCATTTGTGTAGGGCTGGAGATAAGTTGTGTGTAAGCATGCACATTTATGCTATTTATGGGGGAGTCAGAGATCATATATCTATCCAGTCAATGTTAATATCACCTAGAATGATAGATTCATTAGTTAGATTTTGGGTTGTCCATTAAAGAATGTCTTCTAGTATAAGGATATTTTGGCCTAGTAGAGTATGCAGAGCTGCAATGATTAATTGTTTGGAGTTGTTTATTTGTAAGGTTGCTATTAGTTCAGTGTTTTGAAAAGACGGGACAGAATTAGGGGCTGTTATTGTTAAATGGTTATGGTAGATTAAGGCTACGCCACCACCTTTTTTATGTGTTCTATCAGTCCGTAAAATATTGTACCCAGAGGGAAAGACTTCAGTATTTAGAATATGAGGTTTTAACCAGGTTTGAGTTACCGATATTGTATCAGGGGAGTATTGTGAAAGCCATGCATGAACTTCCGTAATTTTGTTGAAGATATTGTATATGTTTAATGCAATAAGTAGTAGTTCCTTTGGTGAAGTAGATTGGGGGAGATTTGTTAAGGAACAGGCCCTGGATTGGGATGGATATCCCCCACTTGGATAATTTTAGGAGAAGATGTAAGAGAAGAGGGGAGTGGTTGGATTTAGTGGTATGCTTAGGTACTGTGTGTACTGCTAGATTTTAGTTGGTGGTGCATGGTAGGATTTGAAGTTGTATAAAGTGTATGTTGGTAAGGTTGAAAAGAGAGGATGCTGTATTAGAAAAAATAGCTGCATGGGTTTGTTGTAGCAGGAGTTGATCAGAGGATTTTTATGCAAAAAGAAGGCAACTAGCATGCAAGTGATATGGCTTGAGTTAGTATGCCTAGTAATGTTAAGAGAGATATTACAACCATGGTGTTTCTTACAGGCATTGGCATGGTTTAGAAAATTTGGGTGGAAAAAAAGCAGATTCTAAATTAATACGGCAAGAGCTGTGGTGAAATCTAACTTAAATCTAATATCTGCTTCTTCTTCTTCATACCTTTGTATTGCTAGTAGACTTAGAGAAAGGTCTTGGCTACTTTGATTTGTTTTTTCACAACCACCCCTGGGTACTTTGCTGTACAGCTTTGAAGGCCTATCACCCTAGCTTCCTCTTGTAAAGAAATTAAACATCTTGTGCTTTTAATTTACTAGCATTTTTGGTTTTACTGGTATTATTTTGGTCAATGTTTTACTGATATCAAACTTGCAGGTTGAATTAGGATGTAGAGGTTGGAGTTCTGCAAGTTCTGATCTTAATAATGCAGTGTCAGCAACTATAAAAAAGAAAGCTATCAGGAAAATATTGACAAAATAACAGAAAACAGATGTGTTCCACATTTTTCGCATTTGTCCCACATACTGAGGGTTAATAATTCACATGTTGGAGACTGATATTATTTCAGAGATACTGAATATTGCTATTACTAATACAGTCCTTAATTTAATGTTAGCCACTTGACTATTATGCATATTGCAAATTTGATATAAAGTGCATAACAAAACTTAAAAAATCTGACTGTAAGCTGGGTATCATCATAGTAGTTTTCAATGACATAAGTAAAATATTGCTTAGTAACAGCCACACCCACGTGTTCTTGTGCAGACACTGAAAACGTATTATGTTTATCTTGTTATTGAAAAGGAAAACTGTTACAGAAGGAAAACAAATCAACTAATGCATCAGTAACTAAAATTAACAAAGGAAAAGAGCACAGTAACAGTTAATATTTTGCAAAGAAATATATATGCAGCTATATAAAAAAGAAAGTTGGGAATTGGAAAATCTGTCTATAGGTTTGTGTCATATCAAGAAGAAAGCAACAGATATCTCAGCTTATAATGCAAATTCAGTGATACTCAGTAAAATTAAATCATAGATAAAAATGTAATGAATAGAAACATTTAATGCAAACAGAATAGAAAAAAAAACCCTTCTGTACAAAACGCATATGCAAATCCAATAATTGTTCATGTCTTTAAAGTGAATGTACTTGCACATAAATATAAACCATTGTTGTTTGTATACTATGCATTGTTTTATTATAATTTAACCTGGGGTAAGCCTGTAATTGGACATTGATCACTGTTCTAGGTAAAACACCAGAGCAAACGAACAAACTGGAAAGTCAAGTGAAAAGGCACTGCACATCCACCGTATCGGCACTTGCAGTTGCTGTTACAATAAAAATCCGCTTTTTTCATGAAAACATGATAAAAATAGATAGAAGATAAGCGCTTTCATTCCCATGTGGAAACTTCATCAGGTAATTAGAATTTCAAAATACAGCCATATTTAAACAAGCATTAATAAAATTAAATTAGTTGTGTGACCGCCAAGCCTCCGTGATGTAAGCTAATATAACAGCTGATCTTAAAGGTACCTTCGCCAATACATGAAAACTAGACCAAGAATTACTCATTTAAAATATAAAAATATTATATATTTATATAAATATATACACACAGTATATACATACATAAATACCAATATAAATGTACTAAAACCCAGTTATTATTAAATTGATAAATATTCATATTTATCTTTCAAGAGACTTTAATTTCAACAAGCATGCTATAGAAGTCTGGTCATTTAGACCTGGTCAGTTTGTGGCATTGATTCTCAATTGCCACTGTAATTTTAATTTCTCTAATTTTAATGTCCATGGACCCACTCTTACAGGTATATCAATATGATGTATTATAAAAAGTTTAAAGTTATGATCTGGATATTCTACATGAGCTAAGCCAAGAGCATTTGTTTCATCTCTTATTTTAATGTCATAAATGTATTCATATATTCTGTAACATAATTTATTTTCAGTTTTTCCTATATAAAAACTGCTACATGCAGACCAATTAGCACAATAAACAACTTTGCTTGTCTTGCAATTATAATGTTTCTTAGCTTTTAATTGGAAGCCATTGATATGAAAACTTGTATCTACTAAGGTATGTCTAAAGTATGGGCAGTTACCACATGTTGACATATCAAAATTACTAGGTTGTTGGGTAATCATTCTTTCAAAAATATTTTTTAAATTTAATTCTCTTCTAAACACCACACGTGGTGCTGAACCAACATGTTCTCGAACATGTCTACCATTAGTTAAGATAGTCCAATTTATATTCAGAATCTTTTTTATGGGCATAGCTTTCAACATGGAACACTAATAAGTGAGTGTTTTAAAATTTGGCTCCCTGATGCTGTTGGCCCTGGGTTTTTATCCATGGGTGGGATGATTTGAATCTGAGGTGTACCTCCCAAAACCAGTCCAAAGTATTTACATTCATGCTTGTTTATCACTTCTCTAAACAATTCTGGATACCCACATTTTGAAAACAAATTTTTGAAAAAATGCATTTTTCCCAAAAGGTATTTATATCAGTGATCATCTGGGCTACACAGACATACTGGCCCCTGACCACTGCTTTTTTTTGTGGATGTATGGATACATCTCAACCCGTTGATTTTTTAGACAAAGAGAACTTCCCCTATTGAGGAGATTAGAGAGACTGAGGGTATGCCAACATCACCAGCACAACCAATGGCAAGCCCCAATGACTGGCAAACCATCGAGCAGAGAAGGGATGAGAGGTGGGAGGGGTTCTCAACAGAGGGAAATATTAGATGCAACTTCAAGTAAAGCTCTTGTTCGCAATGACAGTGATATGCAAAAAAATACTCTATCACCTGCAATACAACAGGTGATTTCAAAGTATACAATTATTATTCTTGCATTACTACAGAGCAACATTACAATGTGTTTGCTAACATTATACCACAACATCATACTGATATAGAATCTCTCTTGATGGACCTGAAACTGTTTACTAGGAAACTGAATTTCAGTTTACTACTACAGAATTGTGAATCAGTACTTAACCCTTTACACATGTAAAGTACGTTTAATCCACCCCATCATCCAATTATCAAGTGCTTTGAAAGGATATATTTGTAACTTACTAAAAGATCAAAGATTGAAGCATTTGTAGATCATGCATTATAATAATTTATCTAAGTCTGAAAGGGACATCATAAACAGATTCCAAAAGATTGGGGACATCAGAATCATGAAGCTGGACAATGGGGGGGGGGCAAATTGTTATGAATTATCTTGACTATTTACATAAAATGAATGTGATATTACAGGAGGATACTTATGCTAAGGCCTCTGTTAACGAACGTAACACAACATATTGCAATATAAATTTCAGTGTTAAGGATCTATTCATCAATAAGCAAGTTTCTATTGACGAGTATAACTATTTGTGTGTAGATCAACTAGATCAACCAATAATGCCTACAATTTATGAAGTTCCTAAACTTCATAAAAACTTGGATCAGTGCCCCCCCCATCCAATTGTGAATGCCAGAGGATCCATCACACATTCTATAGCCAGGTTCTTGGATGTTAAGATCAAACATCTGGTGATGTCGGAACCACATATATGTTGAAATTTGTGGGAATTTTTGGATAAAATAAATACTATGCCCTATGATGAATCATATATTTATAACAACATTCTAAATCTAGAGTACTTGATAACAGTTTTCAATCTTACTCACAAACACTGGCTAATCTACAATGTATATACTGTACCTGTGTACTATGTATGTATTCTACCTATGTTCCAAATTTCAGCTGTACACCACAAATCTATTAATTACTTTTATTTTTAAATCAATATTTTTTTTTGTTTGTTCACTCCACTGTAACTGTTGATTTGCACCATACCACTGTAAAAACATGTCTTTTGTAATTTGTGTGTATACTGATCATGTCTAAATAACTAAATGTATCTGTAATTTTTCTTTGTGGAGCTTTTCTCCCCAGGCCTCTGCTGAAAAAGGGCCTTTTCGGCTCAGTCAGACACCCCTGGTTAACAATGTAAAATAAATAAATAAATGTTCTATTATTCCACATCACCTTGGCCTAGAATGGTTTTCTGACTTTCTGTCAGAAAAAGGTGTACCTCAGGATGATGTCAATATGTATGATAACCTTATGGAATTAGTTTTGAAAAGAACTTTGTTTTATTTGAAAAACAATTATATGTTCAACAGAAAGGTGTGGCCATGGCTTCAGCATGTGGAGGATTATTTGCAGATGCAGTCATGATTCAGTGGGAGAAAGATTTCCTCTTTAATTCAGACTTCTTCAGTTCATGCAAGTTTTACACAAGATACCCGGATGATATTTTTATTCTGTGGGAAGGGGATAGTAATAACATTCCCATCATCCTTGATTATATTAATTATACCATCAATTTTTTACAATTCACACATCATATCCATATTAATGGCATAGCATACTTAGATGTTTGGCTTTCTGAAGATATTCCAAACAAACGCTTTACTTCCAGAATCCATCATAAGGAAACCTATTCTGATAGTTTTCTCCACTTCACGAGTGCTCACCCACATGCACAAAAAAGAGCAGTAGTCATGGGCCAGTATGTTCATGCAGCCCGGATGACCACTGATGACAATACCTTCTGAGAAGAATCTATTTTTTAAAAGATTTGCTTTCAAAATGTGGGTATGCAGAATTGTTTATTAATGAAGTGATAAGTGTGAAAGTAGATACCTTGGACTGATTTTGGGAGGTACACTGCAGATTCAAATCATCCCACCCATTGATAACATACCCAGGGCCAACACCATCAGTGAACATAATAATAAAAAGTAATTTATCACAGTGTTCCATGCTGAAAGTTATGCCATAAAAAAGATTCTGAAGAAAAACTGGAGTATCTTAACCAGTGGCAGATTTAGGCCTGGGCGTATGGGGCATGTGCCCCTTTTCAAAGCTGTTGTACATCAGTGGAATGGGAAAAAAAAGAAATGCACTGTTCTTTTGCTGAAATTGGAAAATGTACAACCAAAAGAGTACATTTTTCTATTTCAATTTGTTTACTGTTTGTGTATTATTTAAATATGTGTTTGTTTAGTTAAAAGTCTAGTTTAGAATATTTATCCTGGTATTTCTTATACCGTCATTCGTATCATGCTTCTTAGTGTTGAACTAGACTTAGAATGAAATGCTATAACTCCATTTCCTTGGAAGTTGTCTTCTGTTTCCATTAGTGGCAACATAATTTCCCTTTACTCTCACGTTCAGACCCTTGTGTGAGAACAGTTACTGTCAGCAGTGTCCCGTAAAACTAATCAAAGCTTGTAGAATTTGAAACCAGAGGCAGTGATGTTATGTTCATGATGCATGATTTATCAGCACGTAAACGCAAAACAGCTGGTTCATGCTTTTAAGAATATCAGGATGGGGAGAGATGTCACCCATTCGATCCAGACTATGTATATATCTCCTTATGTGCAAGATATTGCTCAAGATGAAGGTGGAAGGTAGGCATTTAATTCTAGCTAACAGACATGCCAGCAAATTTAGAATATTGCAGAATACTTAGAGAAAAAGGAAATATGTATAAGATGTAGAAATATTAGTATAGTAGCAATGGACTGTCTGATGTACATAAACAAGGTATTACAGCATGCACACCAATCAAATTTAACAGTTTAAACAAAGTCTTTGATTGCTTTTTAAACACTCCTTCCCTGCCCTTACATCCATAATTATACCCTACACACCCAAGCGTGACCTCAGAAGCATACAACAAAACCTACTACAGGTGACCCATACAAACAAAAATATTGGAAAAATACTTTACAGTCATTCAAATGCACACTCATGGAACAAACTTCCATTGTCTCTTCACTCCACAACCAAAAGTGACAAATTCAAAAAGCAACTAAAAATTAATTTCCAACATGCATGGATCTCTACTTGTCAGGAAATAACCTAATGAATTTTTCTTCTCTCAGTCAACATAATCTGCCTGGCATCTAAACTGTCCATACATATTACTCTCTCTGCAGTTAGTACCTATGCTGTTTAAACACATCTTTGTCGTACTATGTCATGATGTTACTCTGAATTGTATATTACATATTTTTTGTTATAGGCATTGCTATATTTCTTGTATATAACTTAATGCTACCCAAATTGCACGACCATATTGCTACTGCATTCTCAAAATACTGTATTTTTGCCTTGTAAATGTTCATGTTGTATATTTCTTTGTCTTTGTTTTTGTACTGTTAAATACTTTACAACTTGAATTGTTAGTTTTTTTTCTTATTTTTTTTTTTTTAATTACTTTCCTGGAGCTTTTCTCCTCAGGTCTCCACTGATAAAAGGCTCTCTGGGCCCAGTTGGACTAACCCGGTTAACAAATGTAAAAATAAAATAAGTTACTCTAAATTAAACATTCTGCACTCTGAAACATTCTAACTACTAATAATATTCTATCTCTAAGATGGTAATACGGTATGTCTTAGAAAAGGAAAAGGACACCCCATCAAAAGTGGAAGTCCATAAACGCGAGGGAGAGAGGGAGGAGGTGCTACAGATCCACCCCACTTAGATGACACCTCATGAGAACCACACTGGAGAAGTGCTTTGCAGTTAGCAATGCCATTCCTTTCCTAACGTCATAAAATTTTCAAAAAAAAAAACATCCTGGCTAGAAAGTATTGCAGTTTGAATGAATTGTTTATAAGATCCCCACAGCCTCAGTTTTTTTTTGTTTGTTTTGATTGATATTGACATATAATGGTACAAGTTTTAGGACTGAACTTGGGAGTTCACTTTAACAGCATTTTATTGATTTGTTTATTTAACATTTGTTTACCAGGAAAGTCCAACTTGGAATGAGCCAATTTTCAGTGGAGGCCCAGGGAGAAATGCTCTAGATGCATGTCTTTGAGATATGGGAGGAAACCAGAGCACTTGGAGGAAACCCACATGAACACAGGGAGGACATGCAGACTCTGCACAGAAGGCACCCCAGCCAAGAATCAAACCAGACAACCTCTTGCTGTGAGGTGACAATGCAAACCGCTGCACCACTACGCTGTCCTATTATAATGTATTCTACATTTCTCCAAATTTTTTCTCTTTCTTTCTCCAACTTCATAACTATTATGTGATGCACTACTAACTCCCTTTTACACTTGTTTCATATAATGCTTGCTGCTTGTATGGGCTTCACAAGCAACTGGTCGCAGGCCATAAGCGGTGTACTGTTTCTTTAAAAAATGCATTCAAATTAAAAAGAAGTAACTCTATAGTTATAATAAAAGGTGCAATACTATCAAAACATTTTTCTTGTATAAAAGTCTTTACATTATTTTGAAAGCACTTTCTTATATAAAGCTCCGTAACTATAACTCATTATGAGGAATGTTTCCTTATTTTGGGGCTTATTACCACATAAACCATCCTGGTCTACCTTGAAACAGTCTGTTATATTCATTACTAAAATGTTGAAATAAACATAGTAAATCATAATCCTATTTATCCACTGAATCTGTTTTTTTGTAGGAGTCAAGTAACCCTTTATAACTATGCTGTATGCTGCAAGCTTCCTAGATAAAGCTGTTAGTGTTTTACATGTTGCCTAAGTGTTTCATATTCTAAAGATGGAACCTTGAGAGCTACGAACACAGATATAGCTAAAAATCACATTGCTAGACAATCCTGTACTATAATGCACTTGAGAACAAAATGTAACTGACAAAACAGTGGCATATATTTAAAAATAAGTGAATAGATCTGTTTTAGAGTTTTGTACTGGATTTTGTTTCAGCATTGTTTATTTCTTGTGAAGTTTGTGATAAACATTGTCTTGGTTTTTACCAGTTTGCTCTTTTTCTATAAAGGTAGCTGCAGAAGATTTTATTGCATTTCTCATTTACAAATTGCAATCACAATGTCTGACATTTCATTTTGTATAATAAAGTGTAATTTCAAACTACCTCCGCAAAATCTAAGCACGGACAAGCAGGCACATTGGTTTGCAGAAATTACAAAACTCTACCTGTACGATGGACATCCTATTACAATTACTTGTCAGTCAGAAGTAGCACTTCAGTAACACTGCCAAATGCAATGAGAGTGCTTCATGGAAAGGGCCGCTACATCACCCAAAGGTGTCAGGAAAATGGCCTGCATGACAGTTTCATGTTGAGGCACAATGTAAAATAAGAGGCATAATTGCATTGTAAGACACTCTAGGGTTGTGATGTAGCCTGTCAGTGGGCTCTAAAATAAATGACTTTTAACCTCTCCTTTCAAATAGCTTTCCTTTCCCATAGAAAGACTGCACCAATATATCACATTATAGTCTTAAGTGTGAATTCTTAACCCAGTGTCTTGTGCAAGAGCATCCAATAGTTATTTACCTTCAGCTGGATGCAAAAAAAACATTACTACTGCCTCCTTACCTAATTAAAAAGCATTTATCAGTACCACTGCTCAGAAATATTTATTTAGAGGGTTTGGTCAATGATTTCTAATTGTTTGGTGTCTTATTACTAGTGGCATGCAGTTGTGCAGCAACAAATACAGTAGGAGCAGTGCTATCCCTTGTCCTTGCAGCTTCCAGTAGACAACTGGTAGCTTGTTAAAGAATTTTAAAAGACATTGCACAAGATGTTAGTGTTTGCATAGCACTGTGCTGAAAAGAACAAATCACAGACTGGTAACTGACATGTAATATTATCTTCATTTTTATTGCTCTGCTACTACAAAACCTCACTGCAAACAGGAGACGAAAGCAAATCAAGACTTTAATAAAATGGATAGTTTCCATATGCATTAAACAGTTTTTCCCACAAAATAATGCACTGTGCTTATCTCAGTTATGTGAAAAATACATACATATGTTGAGTGGTAACAAAGAACCATTGCTGTCCTTCAAGTAATATTAAATACTCGGGGCAAAATGAGTGTGCATGAAATAGAAATTGTTTGTTTGTGTCTTTCGGCTTTTCCCAGTTAGGGGTCGCCACAGCGGAACTCTGGTCCGCTAATGATTGGCAGTAGATTTTTACGTACTGGCTTGCTGGGCCTAACGCACAACCTTCAACGAAGGAATGCCCATTCACGCATGTCGCCACACAGAAGACGCTCTAATTGAGAATCGAACGGGCAACGTCTAACTGTGAAGCGACAATGCTACCACAGCACCACCACTGCAGATGCATGAAACAGAAATACTATAGGAATTAAGTTGCCAAAAGATGAAATTGTCCGTGTAAGTGGAAAACTGGTGCATTTTGATAAGGTGACATGAAGAAGGGACAAAGTAGATTTAAAAAAAAAATTCATACACTTTGTCAAAAAATGGAGTACACTCATCCAAGTTCCTCATACTGGAGCAATAGTCTTTTACTTGAAGCAATGTCTGTATGCAGACTTTAACAAATGTAAAGAGCATTTCCTTCTGTTATATGTGTAGATATGTATACATACATATATATCAGTGGCAGATGTACCAGGGTGCTAAAGCTCCCCTATTATGCCCATTTGTCTGTACTCTACCACTTTTCAAGGTACATTCTGGCTTCCGCCTAACCATTTGGCAGTTAATATTTTTTGTGTGCCTTGCAAGCATGTCTCCTGAAATATGATTGGACTGTGAAGATTAGTTCCTTGTCAGTAGATTCTCATAGTCCAGTAATGTTCCAGAAGCCAGAGTAATCCTGCTAAGGAGTTATGGGCAATGCTCTAAGAAGGAAAAACTAATGTAGTGGTACTGTAATGGAAGGCATGCACAAATCAAACTCTTCAACTTGCTAGCTATTAAGCAGCAGTGGATTGCTTTTAATTTTGGGCAAGATGCTTCTCATGTTTTTCAGTGCAAATGTATTCTTCTAATTACTTTTACTGACAGGAATGAGAAGGACTGCTGAAAATGTTGTGTGGCCATTGTTCTGTACAGACAGTATGAGGATCAAAAATAAAATTAACAAAAGTACCACAACAGGTAAGATTCTGTTACCTTGACACAATACGGTTGTTTCTTAAGACTCAATGCCTGTGGTGATAAGAGTTAGCATTTTTAGTTATTCAGTTATTCATTTTATGTTGTAACAGGGACTAAAAATTATTTTACAAAGGGATGACCTCTGTCTGCAATACAAAGCAATCTTGGACCCCGCCTTAATGGGACTGATGCATATCCACAAGTCAAGCTCCACTCAAGTAACCCACACGCGTGACCTCAACCTTGTCTGTGACATCAGTAAGACTTAATTCAAAGATATCCACTGAATACTCAAAGGATAACAACAGGTTCTAGTATGTAAAAACTTTAATCTCCGCTTTCATCCACAAAGGGACTTCTTCAGAATAAAACAACTTACCACTAAATAATGGCTTGAATGGGTCCATCAAGATAAAATGTTTTTTTAAAAGACAGAAGGTTAATAGTTTTAAAATAACTAAGGTTATTGCTTTATACAACTTTTATGTTTTAATTGATGTGGGAATTTTGTTGATTGTATGATTAGTCAAAGGTGTATATATACTGTCATTATTTAGTAGTAAGTTTTATTCTGAAAAAGTCCCTTTGTGGATGAAAGCGGAGATTAAAGTTTTTATGTGCTAGAACCTCTTGTCGTCCTTTGAGTATTCATGGGATATCTTTGGATTAATTGCTGTCTTTTCCACTTGTGGTTTCATCTGTTGGTTTGCGCACATCAGTAGGACATGTTGATGGGACAGATTTGTGTCCCAGAAACTCCCCCTTTTGTAGAATAGACTCCCACTCCAAGTCAAGCAGATTACCTCATTAACCCTTTATAAGTGCAACCTGGATAACTGTATGGGGAACAGAAAATACACCCCTGGGAGTCCACCTGTGTTCCTGTTGGACAGGGGCATAGGGTGCTGACTTGTCGGAACATGGACTAAATTCTTGGCTAGGCTTGTAAGGGCCTCAGCGCCAATAGTCAAGTAGCTTCCTATGATCCTATGAACTGGTAATGTTGAGGATTGTTTGACTTGGTTCAGTGCATTTTCAAGAAATTGTGAATTTCAAGTGTAGAAAAGTTTACTACTGCTTATGCTAAGTCTGTTTTCAATGTGCAACTGTTTTGTTTAGCAACTGGACATTACTTTTGTGCTTAAATGTTAAAAGCAGTGTTAGTAGCACAGCAGGGAACATACTTGCATTTGATGCAGAAGGCTATTGGTTCTACTCCCATGGCATGTAGATGCATTGTTAACATTGTGTTGCACTTGGGGTGCTGCAGTTCTAAGCGTATTCTCCTTTGGATGAGATGCCTAGTAACTCTGACCCTGATATTGGTTTGCCATCCACTCCTATTGCAACATTACCAGCTTACCATTTTTTTGTTTGTAACATCGGCAATGTATTCTTCAAGGGCAGCAGACACTGAATTTGTAGATGAAATGAAATATAAAGTTGTTTGCTAGCAGCAACCTCTTCATTAATTTCAGATCTCTTTAATGTGGAATTATTTAGATGAATTTTACTTATGCAGATATTGTGTATATTGACTGAAATTGATGGAATGGAATGACAGAAACTTTTGTGGCGTTTTATGGTTGAAATGTTCTGAAATTGGTAGTTTTGTCATTATTGGTTCACATGTTTTATTTCATCACTATAAAAATGTTGAAAACTACATTTATAACACACACTAACACGTGGTGCTGTATTATACAAGGAATATAATTTAATACAATCTGGTAGGGGAGTCAAAGAACACATGCATGTATGCATGGTCCTAAAAAATGTGTGCAAGGAGCCTGTGGTTTGAAAATAACCCAAAGGTAAACTTTTTCCACCAGATTCATTTTCTTTGAATGTGGGTTTCAATGAATGTGAGTTTTAAGACCAGAGAAGTTTACTGCTAATGCTAAGTCTGTTTGCATTGTGTGACAGTATTGTTTTGTGTAGCAAATGTTTAGCAGTGTTTGTGGTATAAAATATTCAATTAAATCCAAATATCTGTAATCACTGTAGAAGTAAGGAAGAAAATAGTGTGCACACTGAGAGGTCTGAGCAGTGTTTGTGGTAACTGGAGAGAAATAGCCAAGTAACGGGACACTGAAATGGCTGTGGGAGGTGCTGTGTGTGTGTGTGTGGGGGGGGCTGAGCCACTACATCTAGAAATACTGATTGTATTCATTTGTATTCCAAGTGAATGTCCCTCTCCAATGTCAGTGATGAGGATTCAGGCTCCTTGATTACTGGCCCAAAGTGGGACATCACATGTTTAAAGCAATAGGATTTTCTAACCACCATAGAGGCAAGGGGGTCAATGAAGAGTCTGTTATCAATACAGGCAACCAAGTTTCTGATGACTGAGCCAGATTTAAATGACTTGATACATGCGTTTTTTTTCTATTGCCAACGAAGTCTGTGATCAACAATGCATTCTGTGTATTTAAATCATATGTTGCTAAACATTTTTATTACTTGTGAAAGTGTAATCAAAACAAGACATGCTGTTATTGATGTAGTGGCTAAATTAGTGGTTATTTCACTCGTAAATCTGAATACGTTGAAAAGATGAAAATGAAGACACTGAAGGTTTTTAGGTTTAACACAGAGACAAATCCATGATGAAACTAAAACAGCACTGTTAAAACCTCAGAAAGTATTTAGTCACTGACTCAGAAAATATTTATATAGAGATATCTGTTTTAGTAACATCATCAATAAGATTAATACAGTTACTAAATGAGTATTTGCTTTTGTTTTGTTTTTTTTTCATAACACCGGTTCCACATATGTCATTATTTCTTACAAACAAAAATAATTAAATTTACTGTAGTATTCGCTATGGCTAATATCACCTTGAGTGGAACCGTTTCCTAGGTTATAACAATGATGATGCTCGCTATAGTTTGGAGGAAGACTGTGACTTAGCATGGGCAACCAATCATCTCTTCCAGGCATGCATCATTGAAAATACTTGTACTATCAGTACATGTGCTATATCCTGCACAGGAATTATGTTTCTACTGCCATGTCCACAGCAACATCATGTGCAACTGAATATAAATTGGTGTCTTTCACATGTAATGTTAGAACATCTTAAGGTGATCTTTTCACATCCCCCAAACCCAGTGTCCCATTTTCCCACTCCTACCTCGGTAGTCAATTAACAAGACTGCGCCCCCTCACCTCCCCTTTTGCAGATTCTCATATCCACCACTGTTAACTAATGATGTGGTATTTAGACCAGCATTAAATTTGAAAAATATTTTTGAAAGAAAATTACCCAACATCCTAGTAATTTTGGTATGTCAACATGTGGTAACTGCCATATTGTAGACACATCTTAGTAGATACAAGTTTTTCTGTCACTGGTTTCCAATTAAAAGCTAAGAAACAGTATAATTGCAACACAAGCAAAGTTGCTTATTGTGCTAAATGCTCTGCATGTAGCAGTTTTTATATAGAAAACTGAAAGAAATTATGTCATAGAATATATGAACATATTCATGATATTAAAATAGGAAAGGAAACATATGATTTTGCTATGCACATAATGGAATGTCCAGATCATAATTTAAATTTTTTTATAATAGATCATATCAATATTCCTGTAAGAGGGGGTTTCATGGACATTAAAATTAGAGAAATTAGAATTACAGTGGCAATTAAGACTCAATGCTATCAGTTGGCCAGGTCTAAATGACCAGAATTCTATTGCATACTTGTTGAAATTAAAGTCTTTTGAAAGAGAAATATGAATATTTATTGATTTAATAATAATTGGGTTTTAGTGCATTTATATTTGTATTTATGTGTTTATGTATGTATATATGCATGTATTTATATATTTTTAAATTATTATTACTTGGTCTATTCTTCAAGATACCTTTAGGGTCAGCTGTTATACTAGCTTACATCATGGAAGCTTGGTAGTCACATGACTGATGCAATTTGATTAATGTTTGTTTAAATATGGCTGTATTCTAATATCTGATGAAGTTTTCACATAGAAACGAAAGTGAAAATCTTCTATCTCTTTTATTTTGTTTTTATAAATAAAAGCAGATTTTTATTGTAAGTGCAACTGCAAGTGCTGATGCATTTTGGTCTGTCATGTCTCCAGATGTGCAGTGGCTTTTTGCTTGATCCCTGTTCTACCCCAGCCAAAAATATAAAAGAAATAAGTAAGTAAAATAATAATTAATAATGAAAGAAGGAGAGAAACAAATGAACAATTTTACTTGTTATAACAGATAGAAGTAAAGCTGAAGTAGATCTTCAGTAAAAGAGCTCTGAAACAGAAATTTAGCATCTCTAGGCATAACTGAAATTGTGTTGCTATGTACTTATAAGAGAACAGGCTTACTCTTCAAGGATTACAAAGTAAAACGGTATCATACTAATCTGCTGTTAGTTCAAAACTGAAATAGATGATAAAGCAGTGTCCCATATCAAACCCAGCTGCCTGGAATAGCTAAACTTCTGAAATCATAACCCTACCCTCATTGCAGGACTTGAAAAAATATGAGGTTTACTGCCAGCATTCTGAATCTGCTTAAGTCGACCATTTAGAATGTCGACCCAAAATGCGGAATCTGGAATGCTGAGAAGTAAACCAAGGTGAAAATGAATACTTCAACAACTGTGGTTCGATGTATTCGACATAGCAGGAGGTGAAATCACTCACTTCCTGCTATGCACATTAACATACCATTACACTCTAAAGTCAATGGTACTTCAATTCTACTATTTTGCAGGGGGACTATGCCCCTCTGCACATTAAATATACCAACTCTGAGATTGCACTACAATGAGGAAGTGGGCTAATAACCTGTTCCTCACTGAACCGCGATCTCCCTGCACAATGTCAAACCCAAATACTTGAACCACACTGCCCATTTACTGTAGTGTAGTCGCTACATTTTGGTTCGACATTCTACCTACTTGAAAACTGCAATTCCACCACATGCAGGTCCACCAATGCAGTTTCTAGGTTTTTGGTGTAAACCAAATATTACTAAATGATTTCAGCAGTGAAACCTTGTGAAAATGCTTTAAAGATGAAGTAAGATTCGCTGCACCATATACCTATCATAAAATGATATAACACACAACAACCAACAATTTTTTTATACACAATGTGAATATAGTACATAGCTCTTTAGAATGTATCGATTCTACTTAAAAGTATATTGTGTAATATATTGACTTGTGCTGCAATGCATGTTTTAGTAATTTTCTAGTTTTCTGTACTTCTGCTGTATATTTCAATTCTGTTGTATTGTGCTGCTCTGCTGTTTTCTATTACTGCTTTCTGAGTCTGGTTCATTCTGAAAAGAGTCAGTAGTCCAGTCCGTCTACCTGGTTACCAAATAGTAAGTAAATACATACATACATATATACATACATAAATTAATGTAGGCATAAAGCATTAGGTATTTAATAAGCCAGTTCATTTTCTTTGTGAGAAGAAATTCGAATTATGAGCTGTGGGAACTCTGACTTCAGTATGTAAAGCTATAAAAGACTTGATGTTTGCAATTCAGCAAAGTCTTTCTGGCAGGTTTTCATGACATCCTCTTTTTCTTTTCCGTCCTAGTAATAGATTAAGTAGCATGTATCCAGAATCTTATTTAACAAGTATTGACCAAATATTTTTCTCTATTCACTAAACCACGAATATATGGCCTTTACTGAAATTGTGTCATTCCTATTGAATAGAGTATAGCAGACTTTACTTCTACTCAGATGAATTAAAAAAAAAAAAAAAACAGAATTTCTTGCCTACTGATTTGCAGCAGATGTCAAGTGGTCATCCTTTAACTATTTTCTTTGAAGCTACTTAATAGAGAAGGCTACATGGATAAGTATTAATCAATAGTAACTTTTAAGGGCATTATTGACAACTTATAGGATTTGGAATTGCTGAATTAGAAAGAGACTGAGGAGGAGGAAGTTAAGATCATTGTCATTTCAGTTTATTGCTTAGCGATCAGCTTTCCTGGATAGAGACAAAACTGATGAACACCTATCCTGAAGGGTCATGCATACTATACCATCTTATTCAGTAAGAATTCTGCATCTGGAGAAGACAAAGAATATAATATTCATTGGCAAGAATATGGCATCTGTAGTCAAGAAGTATGATACAGAAAATTCAAATAATAATGTTATTCATGTTCTTACTATATGCTTGTGTGAGTTTGATTTAGTCAAAATTTAACTGGGGCTCAAAACTGATGCTTACTTGGCTATATTAAATGTTTCCAAATACACTACAATATTTCTTGAAGTGCATGGGACTCCAGATACTAGTACACAAACTATAAAGAAACTTTAATCGAGTATATCTGTTCACTATTATGGTTACACAGGTTTCTGGAAACTGCATGCGCAAAAGCCTATCAAACATTTCATTGCATGTTTTTCTGTACAGTCAGGTTAAAGGTTTTATCAATTTATATAGTAATCCCTCTGACAGTAAACTGATACATTTGATTTAAAATGTTTGCTTTTTTGTTAGCACAAAGAGTTGCAATACTTTACCTTGCACTTTTCACCTTTCAAATCTGGTATCCTGGATAGGAATCAAAGTTAATCTTAAATGCTAATCCTATAGTCTTTGTTTAACATCAAGAATGGCCCAATGATCAATTTTTCCAGTTATGCTGCTAAAGCGTTTAATAGAGAAGATTTTACTTCTCTGTTTAAAGTATATGATTACGTGACAAAATATCAGCTCTCACATTAAATGGACCAATTGCATTAAATTATTTAATTCTAATTTCTCTACCTTTTTATTTATTAATGGGGTAGTATATCCATAAAAATGGAACTCTACAGTGCTGTCTCTGCTCACCTTATCAAACTTGTGTATCAAACCTGTTTGCTTCTTTTATTTTACTTTCTTGAATTAATTGGTGTAGTGGACTAAGGTAGTCAGGTAAATTGCCAAACTGTTAAATTAAATCTTTTTATTAAAAAAAAGTATGCATTGTAGGTTTTTCTTTTGCCATTTTGTTAATTTAGGAGGTTGTCAGTTATTATTAGATCACCGATTTACTTTATTGTTTGCACAAGTACACTGATTTATTCTTGCCTGAAGAGTGATGTAATTACATGATACATGCGTGTTGTTAATTAAAGCAACACATTGTGAGGTGCTTCATTATGACTTCCATGTTGGGCAGGAGTTTTAAAATGTACTATTTCTACTGTTAATAGTAAAAAAAGCTAATTTATAACAAAAGTGTGTTCATATATATGAGGATGCATGCTAACATTCTTTTGCTGAAACACAAAGTTAAAAAATACACGTGATCTTTAATATGTTCTAATCTGTAAAACTTAATATTCCTTCCTTTCTGATTATGTCTGGAAAAACTGACTGTTTTTTTAATAGTTTTGTTATACTTTTGTGTTAACATTGTCTATATTCTATTTGCTTAGCTTTCTTATTGTTTTGTTACACTAAATGTGAAAAATATTTATTCTGAATAAGTGCTCTGATTTATTTGTTTGTTTACCAGAACAGTCAAACTGGAAATCCATTTTCAATAGAGGACCAGGGAGAAAAGCTCCAAACAGAAACAAGAGGTTTCCAAGAAAGCATTGTGCATGGTTTTAATCTCCTTTGCTGAAATGCAAGGCGTGACGTTTCTTGCCTTTCTGATAATGTCTGGAAAATGTCACAGACTACGTTAAGCATTTTGTTATAGTCATATTAATTTTGCTTGCTTACATTTTGATGCCATCTTTTCCTTTTTTTAATATGAGAAGACTTTTTTTGTTAAGTAAGAAAGGCAAAAAGCACTTTTGCTTATTTAACATAAACAGATTTCCCACGTGTAGTTTGCTGTGACCTGCACCTACAGGCAATTGCAGGATAGCCTGAGAGCAGACAAAAATCTAACAGCTTCACTATGTTGGCAGTGTCAAAGTGTGGGTATGGTACCCTGAATATCACTAGTGTATTGGTTTACAAACATCCATGCACTGTTCATGGAAACACAGGAGATAAGAATGTTCACAAAAGTAATCAGTTTGTGGAAACTCCATAGGATCAGAGGAGGTTACTAGGCTAATGGCCCTGGGACCCTTACAAGCCTAGCCAAGAATTTATCCCCAAAAAGAAACCTCAGTCAGCACTTTTCACCCCTGTCAGTGAGGGGCACAGGTGGAACCCCTGGGACAAGTTTGTGGTTACCCATCCACTCATCAAGGTTGTGCTTGAAGAGGGCCAGCGAGATGCTCTGTTTGACATGTTATGGGGAATCTTTTCCAGAGATGGGGCAGCCTCTGGGAGGCAAACCTTTCTCTCCAACAGGTTTTGTTGGTGTGACATATTAGATTCAGGCCTTTTGAGCAGGTAGTGCATGAGGGGTTAGACTTAGGGATATGGAGCAGGAAATGAAAGACACAGTTTATGTAAGCAGTAGTGCTCTATTCCCATATTTTTATTTAGTTGGCTTGATTTGTATTATTGTTGATAATTTTTGTGCGCGCGATTACTGTTTGTATTTATACAGTGTTTTCGTTTCACTTTTGTGTACTCAGCGTTCCAATGTATATGTTCTGTTAGTGTGACTGGCCGTTTCCTTTCTTTTGTTATGAGAATTGCTCATCTTCTCATTAACTGTCTGTAACTCCATACATTGTCTCACATGTTTGTATAGCTCATCCTGTCATTTTTATCATAATGTTTTATATATACATATAAAAAACATTTTACATATTTTGAGTTTCTTTTGACTGTTTCTGGTAAGGTAATATAGTTAGGTCTGAATGTTTAGTGCTGTTATTGATGTAAACTATGCTTAACTTGTTTTATAATCCTAATTTCTCTTTTAATTCCTACTTAGTAATTTAAGTTAGGGATGTTTCTTATATGTGATGCTATATTCTTTTAGGGGGATTTGTATGTTTTGTACTTTCTCAGCTAAATGACTTTTCAAGATGGTTGTCTTTTTTCCCATGTTAATTTCTTTTGTTAGGTTTCTCTGTTGATATCTCACTTATCTTCTACTGCAATTTCACTTTAAATTGTAAAACAACTGCACCAAGACTTATACACCAAGCATTTATTAATAAAATAAAATAAACAAAAGAAAACAGACGTTTGTTTTGTTTATTTTATTTTATTAATAAATGCTTGGTGTGTAAGTCTTGGTGCAGTTGTTTTACAATTTATTTTCACTTATTTCTGCACCTACCTGCACCCTTGAGCCATTCCTTTGTCTGCATTTTATAATTTCACTTTATAGGAAAGACTATATATTAAGAGATTTTTTTTATGTAGAAATAACAGCCCTGTTATTGCTTTGGTTTGTCCAGTCAGATTTGGAGTTCTTGTCGTCTTTTGATTATATCTGTACATTTATCTACCTATGTATGTACATTGATATATATATATATATATATATATATATATATATATATATATGTATATATATTATATATATATATGTATATATATATTATATATACATATGTGTATATATTATATATATATATTATATATATATAAGTGTTTATGTATGCATAAACACACACATGTATATTAAACTGTGAGCTCACTCTCTGGGTGTGCATTATTTCAATTCAGTGTAGTATAGCTCCTATTGTAAATGTTGTTGCCACTATATTTTTTTCTTTTCCCCCACTATATTATATAATTTTAAGTAAAGTTTACTGAATGCTGGTTTTATAATGAGGTTAGCAATGTAGTGCTGTGTTCTGAAATTTGTTCTATACAGTGTATCACTGCAGTTCTCTATCAGTGTAGCTCCTGCTGAACCTGTTTTGACCTTACATTCCAAAACTTTGTTGCCATCACTTTACTCTTAGAATAGCCCGTCTTCTCTGGTTTTGACTCACTCTGCTCCATCCTCTATCTCTAGGGATAAGCTAACTACCTATGCATTAACTTTACTGCCTTCATATCATATTTCATTTTAGTAGTTTTTCTCTTTTTATTTCCTTTTAGCACCTGTGGACATTACATCAGTTCCTTTCCCTTACTTAGCAGGATTTCTGCCACAAGGCACACCTCTGTGAACGTTTTCAGTGAGAGTATTGTCACTGTGCAGTGTAAGCATGCTTAACATGTTGAGCCTTGCTGTATATTCAGTTCAACAGGTCAAATATGAGTCTGCCGTGTGCTGGAAGGTGGCTGTAGCATTCCCTCCAAAGGAGTGGTCCTTGCATTCTAAGGACTACTAGACAAACTGGACACTGTTCCTGTTGCTTGAACATTAGATTACACTGCATAAGCCAGTTACTTCATATCCTGAAGTTCTTGTCTGCATTCAGTGCATTTGAGAAAACCTGTTCTGCTGTGTGCCTGTTAGTTAATTGTTGAGCACTAGCCATACTCTAATTGCACTCTGTTATACATTACCTCAGGATAGATTCATAGGTAAGTACTAGGCTATCTTCCCGAGGGCATCTGTAAGCCTAGCCAGAATGTGCTGTCTTTCGCCGCCCCCTTGGATTTGTTCCCTGTGCCTCTGTCCAGCAGAGCCATTAGTTCCCTGTGCCTCTGTCCAGCAGAGCCACTGCAGTGATCCACGGGGTAAATTTTCTTTTTCCCATCCACTCGTCAAGGTTTCTCTTGAAAAGTGTTAGTGAGGGGCTCTGCCTAATGTAGATTGGAATCCTGTTCCAAAGCATGGGGAGCCTCTGGGACAGGAATCTATCCCTTCAGCAAGTCCTATTTATCGTTGTGATGGGGTTTAGATCCCTAGAGCGTGTGGCTCTCTGGGATTTGTTTTTTTTAGGTGGAGCATGTTCATTAATTCTGGGTTGGACATGGCTTTGTATGTCAGCCAGAGATCACCTCTGAGTAAGCGGTATGCAACAGGGTACAGCTGGAGTTTCTTCAGTCGGGCTGCATAAGGCATCTGTTTGAGGCCAGTAATCCTCTTGTTGAGGTACTTCTGTAGTCTTTCCAGCTGTTGCAAGTGTCTTGTAAGGTACATCTCAAATGGGGCATTGTACTCTATGATAGGTCTGATGAGTGATGAGTAGAGGGCCACAATAACCTCTTTTGTTCTAGATGCGAACCCTTTTGTGATTAGGTGGGCCACATAGAAGGATTTTCTAAACACCTTGGCAATATGATTATCAAAGGAGAGATTACTATCTACTTGGGTCCCCAGATCCCTTATTATATTTTCTGTATTTAGGGGACTACCACATATGTGATAGTTCGTGGGTACTTAGTTTTTTCCAAAGGTGATGACTATGCACTTTCTGGCATTTAGCTTGAGGCCATGATTTTAACACCAGGTATCCGTCTCAGTGAGACCTTTCTGGAGGATGTCTGTATCAGCTGGAGAGTCAATTATGGCTCCCAATTTGCAGTCGTCTGTGAACTTGATCAGCCATAGTCCTCCTGTGCTTGCCTGTACCTCTGAGAAGTATATACCGAACAGGAGGGGACCCAGGACTGAGCCTTGGGGGATGCCACTTGTAACTGGTTTAGAGTCGGACCTAGAGCCTGCAACTCTCACTGTGTGGGTTGTATCCATGAGCCTATTGGCAACACATCTCATGACGTAGGGGTTTATGTTCAGGCTGGTGAACTTGTTTATAATACCAGAATGGGAAATGGTGTCGATAGCCTTTGCAAGATCTAGGTAGGCTGTGTGGACATCCTTTCCCCTCATCTAAAACCTTGGTAACTGTCTCAAAGAAGTCCACCAGGTTTAGGAGGCACAATCTGCCTTAAAGCCAAACTGGGTAGGGTCCAATGTTTGGAGGTTCCCAATGTCTCTGTTAATGACACAAGTAAAAAAATGAGGGTTATGCTACTCAACGCCAGAAGTTTAAAATCTCAAAATGCATGCGCTTGAAGCACTCGTAAGTATGGAGAACGTCGACATCTGTGCAGTAACTGAAACCTGGTTCAAGGCTCCAGAGAGCACTCCAGCACTACTGGGCTACAACTCATACCACACATTTCGGCCATAGAATACGGACCGAAACACAAAAGGATGGGGTGTATCTATATTCATCAAGGATACTCACACCTCCAGGTTAGTGGCGCAGCATGATACCTCTGAGATCATCCATGTGCAACTAACATTGGGCAAATCTGCAGTGCAAATTGTGGCCTGCTACAGATCACCCTCCATGACCCAGGACCATCACTCCACCTTTCTGGAGACACTGGAAAACATGAAGGTCCTACCGAACACCCTGATATTGGGTGATTTCAATTACCCTACCATTAACTGGGAAAACTACTTGAGTACAAACTCCCAGGCTCAGCGCTTCCTGGAATTTATCAACTCAAATGGCCTGGATCAGCTGTTAAACTCCCCTACCAGAGGCCACAACATATTGGACCTGGTCATCACCAACATGGGTGACAGGTGTTCCGTACCGGAGGTCAACCCATCACTGGTTAGATCAGACCATAAACCAATCACCCTGGATGTCCACACCTCACCACCACCCCCAACCAAGGAAACCACAGTGAAAAACTTTTCTAAAGCAAACTTCACCTTACATAAGACAGAGGTGGCAAGTTTCACAGCCCCCACGCTAAAGGATAACACTGCACAAGATGCAGAATCTCCTAAGAAAAGGAAACCAGTCTGGTGGACCCCTCAGATTATGTAACAGAAGGAGGAAACTAGTTCAGAAAAAAAGCAAATCCCAAGAAGGAAAGACATTCCTGATCAGTATCAGTAAGAAACTAAGGTCCCTTATAAAATCATCCAAGGCTAACTTCGAAAAAAAAATAGCCAAGGATTCAAAAGATAACCACAAAGCCTTCTTTAGCTATGTCAAGAATCTAAGTGGCAACTCGCAGATATGCCCTGAGCTAGTGGAAAATAGCACAAAATATACTGAACTTACTGATATTGCCAACATCCTGGCAGATAGATTCAGTGCAAACTTCACCTCCCTCTCACCTTCAAAAGGGCTCACAACAATACCGGAAAAGTGTAGTGCCCTGGAAATCACAGAAGCACAGGTGAAAACAGCCATTTCAAAAGACAAAAACACAGCATCAATGGGGCCAGATGGTGTCCCAGGCTGTGTCTTGCATGAACTACAGAATGAACTAACCCCCCACCCAAACACACTGTTCAACCTCAGCCTCTCCACAGGCTACGTGCCGATAGAATGGTGCACAGCAGTGGTTATTCTGCTCCCCAAGGGAGGGGCCACAACTGACCCTGGTAACTATCACCCCATAAGCCTGACTAACCTGGTCTGCAAGGCTATGGAGCGCATCATCATGGAACTCATTGACAAAGACACTGGGAACCTCCAAACACTTGACCCGACCCAATTTGGCTTTGTTAAGGGCAGATCATGCCTACTAAACCTGGTTGACTTCTTTGAGACAGTCACCAAGGCCATAGACAAGAGAAAGGTGGTTCACACAGCCTACCTTGATCTCGCCAAGGCGTTCGACACCATTCCTCACTCGGGTATTATAGAAAAACTCACCAGCCTGAACATAAACCCCTATGTCACAAGATGGGTTGCCAACTGGCTTACAGACAGAACTCACATGGTAAGATTAGTGGGCTCCAGGTCCGACTCTAAACCAGCCACAAGTGGTGTCCCACAAGGCTCGGTTCTGGGACCCCTACTGTTCGGCATATATTTCTTAGAAGTACGGGCAAACACAGGAGGACTATGGCTAAACAAGTTCGCTGATGACGGAAAACTGGGGGCCATAATTGACTCTCCGGCTGACATGGACATCCTTCAAAAAGGCCTTACTGAGACAGACACCTGGTGTCAAAGTCATGACTTCAAGCTAAATGCCAAAAAATGTATAGTCATCCCGTTTGGGAAAAACAAAACACCCACGAATTTCCACATAGGCGGCAGATGTGGGAACCCAGGTAGATAGTAATCTCTCCTTTGACAATCATATTGCCAAAGTAGTTAGGAAATTCTTCTATGTGGCCCATCTAATTACTAAGGGGTTTGCATCTAGAAATAAAGAGGTTATAGTGCCCCTCTACTCGTCACTCATCAGACCCATCATAGAGTACAATGCCCCATTTGGGATGTACCTCACAAGACGCTTCCAACAGCTGGAAAGACCACAAAAGCAATTCACCAAGAGGATTACTGGCCTCAAACATATGTCCTATGCAGCCTGACTGAAAAAACTTTGGCTGTACTCAGTGGCATATCGCTTAATCAGAGGTGATCTCTGCCTGACTTACAAAGCCATGTCCAACTCAGAATTGATGGACATGCTCCACCTAAAGAAATCCAAGTCACTGAGAGTCATGCACTCTAGTGAGCTAAACCTCGCCACAAGAATAAATAGAACATGCTGGAGGGATAGATTCCTGTCACAGAGACTCCCCATGCTATGGAACAAAATTCCTAACTACATTAGGCAGAGCCCCTCACTAACACTCTTCAAGAAAAGCCTTGATGAATGGATGGGGAACAGAAAATACACCCCTGGGATCACTTCATTGGCTCTGCTTGACAGAGGCTCAGTTAATTTATCAATGGGGTGGTAAAAGCCGACACACTCTGGATAGGCTTATAAATGCCCTCGGGTAGATAGCCTAGTACCTACCTATGAACCTATGATGGTGTGCCCCATGGCCTTGCAGACCAGGCTAGTCAGGCTTATAGGGCGATAGTTCCTGGGGTCTGGTGTCGCTCCATCTTTGTAGAGTGGGATAACTGTTGCTGTGTGCCACTCTATGGGTACATAGCTTGTAGAGAGGCTGAGTTTAAACAGTGTGTTTAGGTGAGGGGTTAGTTCATTTTGGAGTTGATGTAAGACACAGCCTGGGACACCGTCCAGTCCCATTGAAGCTGTGTTTTTGGCTTTGGATAAGGCTGTTTTAACATGTGTCAGTGATTGCCGGGGCTCTGCATTCTTCTGATATGGTTATGGGCTCTTTAGGGGGTGAGAGGGGGGTGAAGTTTGCACTAAACCTTTCTGCCAGAATGTTGGCAATGTCAGTCGGTTCAGTTTATTTTGTGCCATTTTGCACTTACTCAGAGCAGATCTGAGAGTTTTCACTAGGTTCTTGACATAGATAAAGAACACTTTGTGGTTATCTTTGGAGTCCTTGGCAATTTTTCTTTCGAAGCTAGCCTTGGATGATTTTATGAGGGATCGTAGTTTCTTGCTGATACTGTTCAGGGATGTCTTTCCTTCTTGGGATTTTACTCTTTTCTGTACTAGTTTCCTCCTTCTGTTGTATAGTTTGTTTATGACAAGGGTCCACCAGACTGGTTTCTTTTTCTTGGAGGAGTGAGTCTTGGTTTTGCTTGGGAATAACACGATCCATGCATTCTTGCAGGTGCTCATAAAGTGTCTTTGTAAGGGATTTAGCAGCTTGGACAGCATTGTCCTTTAGCATGGGGGCTGTGAACCTTTTCACCTCGGTCTTAAGTAACGTGAATTTTGCTTTTGAAAAGTTTTTCATTATGGTTTCCTTGATTGGGGGTAGGGGCAGAATGTGGATATCCAGAGTGATTAGTCTATCATCTGATCTAAGCAGTGAGAGGTTGACATGTGGTGTAAAACACCGGTCACCCATGTTGGTGGTGACCAGGTCCAGTATGTTGTCACCTCTGGTGGGGGTGTTGACCAGTTGACCAGGGCATTCAAGTTTATAAATACTAGGAAATGTTGAGCAAAGGAGTTAGTACTTGAGTAGTTCTCCCAGTTAATGTTTGGGTAATTGAAATCACCCAATATTAGGATGTTTGGTAGGACTTTCATATTTTACATTGTCTCCAGAAATGCGGAATGAGGGTCCTGGGTCATGGTGGGTGATCTGTAGCAAGCTACAATTTGAATTGCATTTTTACCCATTGTTAGTTGCACATGGATGATCTCTGAGGCATTGTGCTGCACCACTAACCTGGAGGTGTGGGTATCCTTGATGAATATGGATACACCCCCGCCTTGTGTGTTTCGGTCCAGGTTCTGTGGCCGAAAAGTATGGTATGAGTTATAGCCTGGTAGTGCTGGGGTGCTCTCTGGAGCCTTAAACCAGGTTTCTGTTACTGCACAGATATCGATGTTCTCCATACTGAGGAATGCCTCAAGTGCATGCATTTTGAGGTTTAGACTTCTGGCGGTAAGTAGCATTACCCTTAGTTTTTGGGTACTTGTGCTATTTACAGTGGTGGGTTTGTCTTTTGAGCCTTGCCTAAAAAAGGCACTATGGGGGCGGCAAAAACCTTGGCCAGTATTCGAAAGCCTAAAGGTGACAGGTGCAAGCCATCTCTTGTGAAGCAATGTGGCTTGTCGAGCATGTTATCCCAGGCAGACAGATACTGGCTCCCCTTTAATGACACCAGAAATGTAGTCAATTGTTGAAATTGATCATTTTTTCTTTATACTGTGGCATCATTCTTGGTGAGGGCAGGATGCTACTCAGGGTCAGGTCATACTGGCTTGGGCTACTAGGAAGCATAATGTGGTCCCCTCCCCCCTCCGCAACTTGCTCTACCATTATACCCCACTTATGCCTGTCAGTCATGATACCCACTCCCTGTACCTCTCCAAACAACTTTATTACTATCAAAACACCACTCTTGTTTCTATTTTCCTCTATCCTGCTTCTCTAATATTTAGCATCATTCCGAACTACCATTACTCCTCCTATACTGCTTTTCACTCTGTTTCTTACTCAGGCCCCTCCCCAATTGTACTTGTATTTTATCCTTGAGCAAAACTCCCTTTTTCTTTCTTCCCTGTAATCTTCTCTCATATTCTACAATTAGATACATTTTTCCCTCTCATTTTTCCTCTGTAGTATATTTCAGCCTTCCCCTTATCTCTCTGTACTGCTTGTGACCCTCCACCCTCAATCTCTATACACCCATAAACACTTAAATCTGTACTTTTTTTAGTACCACCTTGCTGTATCTGTTTTACACTGTTAACATATTGCCCACTGTATAAATTCATTCTAATTCATATCAGTATTTCCCTGTACCTACTTATCAGTCACTGTACCTACCTATCATCTTACTCTATTACTATTAATCTCTACTATCTGTAATTGTATCCCTTCAGACTCCAAATACCACATGGTATTGCCTATCCATACTTCCTTCTAAATCCCAAATATGTCAGTATTTCATCTTCTCTCACTAGTGTTTCCCATTGTACTCACACTCTCAGCCAGATACCACAGGTCTCTCTCCCACTGTTACACCTAATACACATTACTTAAATGAGAATACCACAACACAGTTCTCTAATATTTCCTCCAGTCTGCTCAACATTAATTATATTAGCACCCTGAAATACAAGCAGGAAATACATGCTCCACTGTTGTCCAAAAATCATCTCTAAAGTCAAGCCCAAATGTAAGCGGCGTGTCAGCAACCTCATTGCTAACTGGACAATAATACTGGAAGGAGATATACATCCAAAGCCTGGAGCCACTAATCTAATCCCAAAACCCACCAAACCAGCCACAACACCCCCAGAAAAACCAACAGGCTACCCCTCCGACCACCCATGACTTAAACAAAATCACAGAAGTTCATGCCTGTATACCCCTTGTTCCCCTGATCTCTTCTTAGCCATAGAAACCTGATTAAAATCAGTTACCAAAGATACAGAAATACTTCCACCAGGTTAAAATATATTCTGACTAGATAAGTTGCTATTTTTTACTAAAAAAAAAAATTAGATCTCTCTATTTAAAGTGATACTATACCAACTTTCAACAATGCTGAACTTACGACCTCACTCCTCAAACTGAATACTCACAAATTTCTAGCCATCACAGGCCTTTACATTCCATATGGTACCAGCATTCCTATCCTGGAAGTGATCTTTTCCAAGAGCTCAGTAAACATAAGACTAGAAACTGTCTTGCTGGGAGACCTTAATATTGACTGGCAAAAGATAGCCCTACAAAACCCAACATGTTAAATTCACCTGTGTGGTTTCTCTCATTTAATCAAGTCTCCAAGAGCACATCTAAAGACTCCATCCTAGACTGGATTCTAACATCCATGCCAAACAATTTTACCAGAAGTGGCACCCTACCAGATAGCCTAAGTGACCACCAGCTGTGCTATAAGAACAGACAACCCAAACAGCCCATTAAAGTTCATCTGTATAACACAGTCAGAAACTGCGTGGCCTGAATGGAGAAATGTAAGAGTCCGAATGAAGAAATGTAAGAGTCCTAATGGAGAGATGGTGAGAATCCAAATGAAGAGAGAATGAAAGTGAGTCTGAATGCAGAGATGGTGGGAGTCTGAATGGAGGATGAAATCTGAAAGAAAAAGACGGTTGTAAAGCTGGAACTGAATTCATCCTCAAGTCTTGATGAGTACTTTAACTTAGTGGACCCTGTTTTCACAAACTCTCACCAGGATGACACTTAGATATAGACTGCATCTTATATAGCATGTATCATGGAGAAAGGTAGTTTTAGGTTAAAAAAAATGTAAAAAAAAAATACAGCTAGAAGCACAGGTCCCAAGATAAAAAAGTGGCTAATCCTGTTACACGCACCAGTGCTAGGAGTGGAAAAAATGGCAGTGCACAATCCTCAAGACACAGAAACATTCTTACAATGGCATTAGGTCAGGCTCATGGGGAGGATGGCTCCCTTGTTGTAGAAGGAAGTAGTAGTCCACAAAGATGAAAAAACTGACAGGACAAAAAACAGCCGTAAAGTTGACAGAGTGGACTATTGAGAATAAGGAAGAAATTATGTATTGTTACATCCCTCCACACTAGGTCAGTAGTCAATTAGCCTGAATCCTCACCAGTGACACTGGAGAGGGATGTTTACTTGGAATACAAATGGATATACTCCGTATTTCCAGATGTAGTTCTCTGCATCAAGTACAATTTCCCTTAAGAGCACATGGGGAACATGCTTAGCCCGGGGTTTAGGTTTCTATATCTGTCTCTTTCCAGGTCCTCAGTAAGACTCCCCACTGGTGCAGCTGCAGGGTTAATTCTTCAGCAGAGTGTCCAAGCCAAGTCCTCCAGCACCCTCCCTGTGAAATCATTCTCTGTGTCCCTGCTCCAAATAGCTAAAATCATTCTCTGTGTCCCTGCTCCAAATAGCTGACATGCACATACTGTGAGATTTGATTTTTCACACACACACACACACACACACACACACACACACACACACACACACACACACACACACACACACACACACACACACACACACACACACCTGGGAAAGGCTGACACAGATTTACCTGCTGTACCCCTTCTGCCCAGAGTACAAGATAGTTATCACTGCCATCAGATACTCCACAATCAGCTACTCTAAGGCCCTTAACAAAGGGTGTCAAATTATACTGTGTAATATTAATTCTAATACAAATAGTAGTACTTGACCAAGACAGCTAGGCCTTCAGGAGTGGTCCACACAGTGTCACCAAATAAATATAAGCACACTCAAAAGTTAAATACTTTCTAAAAGGACCAGCCATAATAAAAGTTTTAAATATATGTAATAAATTATAAAAGAGCATGAAGATGCTCAATATATATTTACAGTAAACCACAGAGTTCAAATCACAGGAAATATTGAAAGTAACATTGATAGACATACTCAGACAAATAAAGAAAAACAATATCTAAACTAAGCTTGAATATATTTTCCTGACTGAAACTAGGATAATTGCTATTCCCTACTTACTTAATAGAGCAAGGCAGATGATGTGGTAAATGGTCTTTCTTGTTGTCAGGCCTAAGCCAGAATACTCAAACTGAGAGATTTCTCTTTGTAATATCTAAAGTTTCCAATATGGCTGGCAGAATGACCTCATCTGGTCACCTAACACTATGCTCCTTTGAAGCTTGAGACAGGATGTTAGCATAGATTTGTTAAGATGCATATCTAAAGTGTTGTTAATGTTTAAGCCAGTGCCTGGGGCTTCCCCGCTATTTAATGAACAAAGGCTTCTTCCAGACATGCCATCTCCAGTCTGATACAGAGCTGTGAGATAAGCACTTCCATGGCCCAACAGGTGGGCCAATTAATGCATTTTTCTTAAAGTAAGAAGTAAACTAGGTGTTTAATCCCTTCTCTTCCAGTGTCCTTTGCTAACATATATACATACAGTCTTACATGTATATTCCTTCTCTATTTACCAGGAGCCACAGCTGATACATTTTTAACACTATCGACTTTACAAACACATTTTGATTTTCAAATGCCATACAGTTCTAATACATTTGTAACATAATCATCTTGTATAAATCAGTTTGATATTCAAAGGCATATCATTCTGTACATAACTCCAGCTGGCGTTGCTGGCACTAGTTCATATCGTCATAGTTACTATTATGCAAGAAGCCCAGAATTTCTAGAAAAAAGACATTCAGAAAGACTGAGAGAAATTAGAGGAAAGAAAAAAACTTGCACAAGAAAAACTGTCAAAAGCTTCATATGTGTGTTAATATAACAGATCTATGAAAAGCATTCCAGAGGCAAAGAAGAATATTTAGGCTGCCTGAAAAAAAAGAGACAGAGAAAGTATACAAATATAAAAAAATGAAACCCAGAGATTTTTGAAAGTTATGAAAAAGTGGACATGGGAACGAAAAAGAGATCTGGTATGGTGCAATATTTATGCAAAGGATAAAGACAAACTAATCAATGCAAAAAATCAGCTCCAAAGATATGTAAAGAGAAATAAAGGCCAAAGCATCCAGATACGGGAAATGTCACCATACAAGAAATAAGAAAACAAAGGGAGGATATAGAAAAGAAGATTAATAAGGTAGAAGTTACATATATAGAAATTGGGCTATCTGTGGAGTAAAGGATTAATTATAGAATGTCCAGCACAGGCAACATCGCAGCATGATTGAACAATGAGTTCCCAGATTAAGGAGAAGCAAATGGAGCAGGAAGTATCTGAAGAAGTATGGACATGGGACAAAAAAAAGCAGTACCAAAGATAATTTAAGAAAAATACTGGCAAAGGCAGTTGGACATGGAAAATTTCACACTACAAAAAAGAAAAGAAAGGGGAAAGTAGAAAAGATGATTAGTAAGGATGAAGTTAAACAAATAGAAACTGAAATTATGGATTATCTGGAAAGTGATGGGTATACTGTAGAAAATAAAACTCGGGTAATGTTTCAGTGTGATGGAGTGAGTCTCCAGATTAAGTAGAAACAGGTGCAATGGGAGGCATCTGAAGACTTACCACATGGTGTTGCTTTGGACTTGTCTGTAGGAGACTGGTACAAAAGTTCAGTTGAAAGTGTACAGCAAAGGAAAGTGCAGGAAATAGTGGTAACTTTGCCGCAGACAGCATTGCAGGGTGATGGGCCAATAAGCTCCAATATGAAGAAGCAGCAGATGAAGTTGGATGTGTCTGAAGAGGGTATTTCACAGGAAGATGTTCTAGAACTTTCTGTAGAATACCCACAGGAAATGGAGAGCAAAGAAGGTGCTTCTCAGTCTAGATGAGAATGATCTAAGGGAAGAGCTGCTTGATTTAATAGAGATAGATAGACATATTAAGATTGAAGAAAATAGATTACAGAACGTAAATAAGACCAAAATGTTAGAAGTTTGGCAAAACAGATGAACACAGTAAGTGGGACCATTAAGAGAAATCCTTGTGATATAAAATAAATAAATAGAATATATTATTGTGCAGCTAAATTAACAAAAGATAAAATCTTACCACAAAAATGTACAGCAATAAGGAAAATGAAGGGAAGAAATACAATGCCAATGTGGAAGCACTGAATAGAGAAAACTATAAAGCAGCTAATACAAGAAGTGTCACTATTAGAAGAATATAAAAGATGGAACAGAGCATCAAAAATACTTAGGTATACGTAGTAAAAGCAACACATAGTGTCAAAGCAGACCAGGATCTGTTATGCACTATTGCAAATAATTTAAAAATATCAGCATAGGCAGAAATATTTAGAATACATTCAGATAAATATATAGAAAAGGTTGGGGGTCTGGATGGACAGATAACTCAACAAGTAAATGGGAGTATAATTGCTGAAACTGAATTCATCCTCAAGTCTTGGTGAGTACCTTCACGAGGTGGACCCTGTTTTTCACAAAACCTCACCATATATCAGCATATATCATGGACAATGTAGGTTAAAAATTAAAAAAGATAGCTGGGTGCACAAGACACAGGATTAAAAAAGTGCCCAATCCTGGGAGGCCCACTGGTGCCAGGACTGGAAAAGATGACAGTGTAGAATCCTCAAAATATGGAAATAGTCCTACCATATGGCCAGGCCAAGCCCAGGGGGAGGATGGGCCCCCCCTGTTGTAGAAGGAAGTAGTAGTCCACAAAAATCGCAAAAAACTGATAGGCCAAAGAAGAGGCATAAAGACAATAAAGTGGACTATTGAGGATAAGAAAGAAACTATGTATTGTTACTATTTTGCAAAAAGCCCAGAATTTCCAGACACAAGAGATATAAAAAGATTAAGACAGAAATTAGAGGAAAGAAAAATACTTCCACAAGAAAAACTGTCAAAAGCTTCAAAAAAAATTGTATTCATTAATAAAACAGATGTGCGAAAAACACTATATAGATCAAGAAACTTTGAAATGTTTGGAAAAAGAAGCATCTGAGGAAGTGCGAAAATATAAACAATAAAACCTTGAGATGAGATTTTTGAAAAGTATAAAAAAGAAATATGGACATGGGAAAGAATGAGAAATTTGGTGTGGTGTAATATTTATGCAAAGGAGAAAGCCAAATTAATCAATATAAAGAATGGAGCCCCAAAGATATTCTAAGAGAAATACAGGCAAAGGCATCCAGATATGGAAAATTTCACAATAAAAATAGTATCACAAAGAGGGAATGTAGAAAAGACAAGTAAAGTAGATGTTGAAGTTATGGAGTGCCTATAAAGTGAAGGATTTGGTGTAGAAGATCTAACACAGGTTACATCACAGCATGATGTAGTGAGTCCCCAAAGTAAAGAGAAGCAGGAAGATCAAGAGACATCTGAAGAAGAAATATGGACATGGGAAAGAAAAAGAGATTTAATATGGTGTAATATTTATGCAAAGGGGAAAGAAAAACTAAGCAATACAAAAAGAGCAGCACCAAAGATATTTGAAGAGAAATACAGGCAAAGGAAAACTTACAATACAAAAAATAAGATGACAAAGAGGAAAAGTAGATTAGTAATGGAGAAGTTAAAGAAACAGAAATTGAGGTTATGGAGTGTCTGCAAAGTGAAGGATCCAGTATAGAAAATCTAATTCAGAAAGCACCACAACAGCCTAGAACAATGGATACCCAAATTAAGGGGAAACCAGTTGAACGGAAAGCAATTGGTCAGGTGCCATATGAAGATATTTTGCAACCTTCCATAGGAAACCAGTATAAATGTTCACTTGAAGCTGGACTGCAAAGGCAGGAACAAAAAACTGTGGAAACTATGATGCAGTCAATGTTGAGGACTGATAGGCTAGTGAGTTGCCATATGACAGAGCAAGGGATGGCACAGGATGAAATTGAAGAGAATGTGCCACAGGAAGATGCTATAGAACTTTCTATAGAATGCCCGCAGGAAATGGAAAACAAAGGACGTGCCCTTAGTCTGGAAGAAAATGAACTAAGAGAAGAGTTGCTTGATTTAATAGACATAGATATATTAAAATAAATGAAATAAACTGCAGGTCAGTAAAAACCCAAAAGTTGGAAGTTTGATAAAACAAATGAACACAGCAATTAGGACTGTCCATAGAGATCCATGCAGTATAACAGAAGCAAACAGGATATATTACTTTGCAACTAAATTAATAACTGATGAAGTTCTACCACAGGAACACGGGGTTAGTGAGGGAAAAGAAGGGTAGAAATTGAATACCATCATGGAAGTATCGAATAGAAAAAACTGTAAAGCAATCAAGTCAATAAGTGCAACTGTTAGAAGAATATAGAAGAGGGAGTAGATCAACAAAAATACTAAGAAAGATAGATATGGTAGAAGCAATGTGCAGTATTATAAAAGACCAGGATCTATCATGCAGTATCACAAATAAACTAAAAATATCAGCACATGTGGAAAATCTTAGAAGATACACAGATAAATATAAAGGAAAAGTACAAAATAAGCAATTTATTGATGACCCAAAAAAGTTTTATAGAGACTTGAGAAACAAGGTAAAAGGAAGTGAAAGACCGTCAAAATAAAGAAAAAATGGATCCATTTTAGAGAAGTATCTATGAAGATCCTGCGGAACATAACAAAGATGCCAAGTGGATAAAATAAGTTAAAGAAAGAATAAGAGGTTTAAACGTATAGGATATGAAATGGGGTGAAGTAACAGCCAGAGAGATTGAAATAAAGTTAAGAAAGCCTCTAATTGGAAAACCCTATGCCCAGATGCAGTACTTAACTTTTGGTTAAAAGTATTAACATCTTTGCATGAAAATTTAGCCATGAGTAAGAACTATTTATATGTGCACCCTGAATAAACAACAACCTGGCTAACAAAAGGAAAAACAATGCTCCTACATAAGAGTGAACCTGCAAGCTACGCTAAAAATTGTAGACCAATAACTTGCCTTCAGACAACATATAAACTATATATGGGAATGAAGATGACAGAGTTTATAGCCATCTAGAAGAAGACTCAGTTATGGCAGTAGAACAAAAGGACAATAAAAGAAAGTCTTACGGAACAAAGGATCATTTGTTGTTATATAAAGTCATAGTGGAGAACTGTAAAAAGGGGAAGATTGTCATTATGGCATGGATTGACAACAAAAAGAATATGATAGTATCCCACATTCATGGGTAAAAGAGTGCTTGGAAATGTATAGGATACATCCTACACTGATCGACTACATTACAGTGACCATGAAACAGTGGCAGACCACTTTGCAATTAAGCCATGATAAAGGACAAATTTTTATCCCAGGGATAAAAATTAAAAGCGGGATATTCCAGGGTGACTGTCATCGTTGCTGTTGTGCCTTGCCCTTAACCCATTAAGCCGTTTACTTAGCTTTGGCCATGGCTGTAATTTGGCTGCTAGAAAACAGCAAAGTGTGAAGACTTCTCATCTTCTGTTTGTCGATGATTTAAAACTGTGTAGCTCATCAGATGAGGAACTGAAAGCACAACTACAAGTTGTTAAAGCTTTTCAGATGATATAAGAATGTCATTTGGTCTTGATAAATGTGCAAAAGCAACCTTTAAAGCAGGAAAACTGTACCACCAGGAAAACATCAGTTTGGGACAAGAATGTGATATAAAAGGGGTCTATATTACGTTATCGAAGTTTTACAACTTTGAACGCCATATGGTCGAACCCATATGTTCGAAGTTGTAAAACTTTGAAAATGTTAGAAAAAAAAGAAAACACCTGACGGTTGTAAAAAAAGAAAAAAGAAAACACTTACCTGACAGTTGTAAGCAGGGGGGGGGCAAGCCCCCCCTGCACCCACCACACTCCCCACTCTTTAAATATACCAACTCCGAGACTGCACTACAATGCAATACAGTGCGAAAAGGGAAGATTTCCCTTTACTACACTGTAGTGCAATCTCAGAGTTGGTATATTTAAAGAGCGGGCAGTGTGGGGGGTGCAGCGGGGCTTGCCCCCCTGCTTACAACTGTCAGATAAGTGTTTTATTTTTTTACGTATTGGAAGTTTTACAACTTCGAACATATGGATTCGACCATATGGCGTTTGAAGTTGTAAAACTTCTATAACGTAATATAGACCCATATAAAAGAACTTGAGCAAGAGGGAGTGTATAGGTATTTGGGAATTGATGAAGGATCAACAATAAAACATGAACAAATGCGAATAAATCTTAGTAAGGAATACTTTAGAAGGTGTAAATTAATCCTGAAAACAGCATTGACGTCTAGGAATAAAATCCATGCTATAAACCACTTTGCTCTTCCTGCCCTAACTTCACAGTTTTGGAGTGACTGACTGGCCCCAAAACATGTTGGATAGATTAGATAGGAAAACAAGAAGGATGCTTCATGCTCACCAAATGATTTATAAAAATTATTGTATACCAAGATTATATATTCCCTGTTCTGAAGGAGGGATAGACCTCCTTGAAATTGATTACATATATATATATATATATATATATATATATATATATATATATATATATATATATATATATATATATATATATATCTGCAATCGTGGGACTCTACACATATCTGCTGACCTCACAAGACCCAAACATAGTGAAAGTTTTGAAACATGAGGAGAATAAATCTAAGATGGCTTCTCTTCTTACTCTAGCAGAAGCATATCGGTGAAGCAGGAATGGAAATAAAGCCAGAAGTAGATAAAAATCAGGCAGCAACTAAATGTGCCAAAAACAGAAGGTATGAGGTGAAGGACCAGATGAGAAGGTAAGAAATTTGGAAAATGCATAAATAAAATTGCAAGTATAGAAAACTTCTGGAAGAACCTCATGTTGATCAGGAACGAACGCAGGAAAGGTTAAGGAGAAGTGAATTGAAACCAAGAAATGAAAGGTTAATATAAGTGGGCTATGTACACACTGGTTTAAAAAGTCCATTGGACATGTGGGAGAAATAGACAAACGCAGGTTTTGTAAAACTGAACTGGAAACAGTCGCACACCTTTTTTGCTGGTTGTGATATACTAATGGCAGAAGGACTGTATACTGAAAGGCATAATAATGTGGCAAGACTGTTGCACTGGGGATTGTGCAAACATTATGGTATTGAAGTGGCTGAAAAACAATGGAAACATGAGCCACAAAGTTTCAAAGAACATGTTTATATCACATGGGATCACCTATTACCAACAGTTCAAAAGACAGATGCTAGAAAACTGGATATAGTGTTCCATGAAAAGAAGACAAAAGTAGCACCGATCATTGAAATTGCCACACCCAGTGAATGCAGTATATTGTGTACAAAGAGACATGAAGTCATACAATATTAGGATTTGCAGGCATAAACGAGAGCAATGTGGAAGAAAGATACCGTGACAGTCCCAATAGTAGTAGGAGCAACAGGTCTTATAAAAAAAAATCTACACTCGTGTTTAGATATGTTACCAATTCATGTAACTGTACGAATTGCAGAAGGAGGCAGTACTGGGCACATTGCAGGTGCTGCAAAAAGCACTGGTGGCTAACATCAAAGACTAAAACAATTTCATGAACTTTAATCATACATTGACTTAGGAGTGGGGTTCATTCCTGTCATGGTATTAGAAACCCAAAAGATTTGGAGAAATTAATAAAGATAGGTACAAAATAAGCAATTTATTGACCCAAAAAAGTTTTACAGAGAACTGGAAAATAAAGGAAAAGGCATAGAAATTCTACCAAAAAGTTGAACTAGATGCATTTTGGAGAAATATTTATGAAGACCCTATAAAATATAACAAATATGCTCAGTGGACAGAAAAATGAAAAGAAACAGTAAGGAATTCTAATGTAGAGGATATTAAACAGGATGAAGTAACAGCCTGAAACAAAATTAAGAAAAGCTCCTAATTGGAAAACACCAGGCTGAGATGCAGTAACTAACTTTTGGCTAAAAGTATTAACATCTTTACACATTTTTAACAGACTTAGATCTGAGTAAGAATTACTTTTATCTGCATCTGGAATGGACACAAATTTGATTAACAGCAAAAGTGATAAACACACAAAACTTTACTAAAAAGGATCAGACCTTCCACCAACAGCAAAAATCCACTTGAGTCCAAAGGAAGTTTTACTGTAAAAATCAATTCCGAAAAAAAACACGGACTGGGTAAGCACTTTCGTCCAAACCAAAATGACTTTATCAAACCATAGTATTTCACCAGTTGAGGCAGTTTAAGTAATGCAATCAATTAACCATCAAACAATTAACAGTTGTTGATTACAAATCATAAGATGTTTTCATCATAAAATAAAGTTTTAAAACTGTAGTGTTTAACACAATAAAAAATAATATAATTAATTCACAAAAATACCTTTAAAATACTTGGTTATAGAACCCTAAAATGTATAAATCTTGTGTTCTGTCCTTTTAAAATGGGAACAATGGAGAGGTGTTCATCCATACCTGGGGGTCTGTTAGCTCCCAGTTTAAGTTTTCACTTAAGTTCACTTTTGTGTGTTTTGTTACCCGAATCACCACCTCTCGGGTCCTTCTTAATAATTTAAAGGATACGAAACTTGAATCTAGCTTCACCAGTACATGACAAGGTGTGCTTGAATAGGGCATTATTAGTGTTTTTATTAGCTATAGCGTATTGATGTTTGTATATACATTTACGGAGAGTCCTCTCTGTTTTTCCAACATAAAATGCCCTACAACTCTGGCATGTGCTCAAGTATGTTAAACCACTACTATTACAGTTACCACTGGTCAAGTGTACTTTTACATGAAATTCCCCTACTGTAATAAACGGTTCTTCTAAGATAAAGGTGCAGTAATTACATATGCCACATTTCTTTGTCCCTTGTTGTTTAGTAGTCATATGAAGTGGATGTTCAAAATAAAACTTCATATTTGGTCCCATTTTTGAAATGAAAGTGGGAGACTTCCCCAGAATATAAAACACCTCACTGTTTGCTTCAGGTATCCCCCAATTTTTGATAACAATGTTCCTCACCTTTCTTTCCAGGGGACCAAAATATGTTACCATAGAGTTGGAGAATTTACAGAAATTATTTTGTTCTAAATGGGGGGTCGAGGGGGTTAGTTCACTACCTAGTAAAGGTTTATATTTTGTTCCCCACCCTTGTAAAACTTCCAAAGCAGTCTCGTGAACCCAACTCATGGGGTAACCTCGGTCAATAAACATCTGCGTGAGGTTACAAAGTTCACTGTTGAGGTTCTCAAGAGTGGAGCACATTCTTACCCCTCTAATTATTTGGCCTCTAACTATATTTTTCTTAGTGTAAAAAGCACATTTACTGTTAAAAGCCAAAAAAACTATTTGAGTAGGTTTGTTTATGAATAACCTTAGAAGTAAAAGTACCTTTCACTTGGTCTCTTAAAAAACAACAGTAAAAGTGATACTCCTCCTTAAAAGCAAACCTGTAAACCATCTTAAAAGCTATACACCAGTAACTGCCTTCCGACAATGTATAAGGTTCATACCAGAACTGATGCAGTCAGAGTTTATAGTTATTTAGGGGAAAAAAACTCAATTATGGTAATATAACAAAAGGGTAACTAAAGAAGTCATATGGAACAAAATATCATTTGTTGCTTAATAAAACCATAACAGGTAATTGTAAAAAGGGGAAGAATCTAAGTATGGCAAGGACAGAATACGAAAAAAAAAAAATTCAACAGCATCCTGCAGTTATGGATAAAGGAATGCTTACAGATGTACAGAATACACCCTGCACTGATCAGTTACATTACAGTGACCATGAAACAGTGGCAAATCACTTTGCAGTTAAGCCATGATAAAGGACAAATTATTATCCAAAGGATAAAAATTCAAAGGAGGATATTCTAGAGTGATTCTCAGTCAACACTGCTCTTTTGTCCTGCCCTTAACCCATTAAGCTATTTACTTAACAGATTAGGCCATGGGTACAGTTTGGCTCCCAGAAAACAACCTTGTTTAAAGACTTCTCATCTACTTTTTTTGATTACTTAAAACTGTATTGTTCATCAGACGAGGAGTTGTAAGAACAACCACAAATGGTTAAATTATTTAAGATTCTCATGGTGGTGCTGCGGTAGCGTTGTTGCTTCACAGTTAGATGTTGCCCGTTCAATTCTCAGTTAGAGCGTCTTCTGTGTGGCGACATACGTGAATGGGCGTTCCTTCATTGAAGGTTGTGCGTTAGGCCCGGCAAGCCAGCAGGTAAAAATCTACTGCCAATCATTAGCGGACCGGAGTTCCGCTGTGGTGACCCCTAACCAGAAAAAAGCCAAAAGACACAAAAATGTTGTCTCAATAAATGTGTAATATACAGTTTTGGGGGAATTGACTGGCTCCAAAAAGCACTGGATCAGTTGGATAGGAAAACAAGAAAAATGCTTCATGCTTATCATGTAATATATAGGTATATATATTTTTAAAACTACAATCCACTCTGCTACAGGCCCCATGAGGAGCTCAGTGTCTCTCCAACCTAACACCACTCTTAAGTATTCAACTGCGGTACCACCTTTATCATTCTTGTAAGAAAAGTGCAGTCTGGGTCTGAACTGTCTGCAAACAGCTAAAGTTAACTTTGAACCTAACACCACTCTTAAGTATTCAACTGCGGTACCACGTTTATCATTCTTAAAAGAAAAGTGCAATCCAGGTCTGAACTGTCTGCAAGCAGCTAAAGTTAACTTTGAACCTAACACCACTCTTAAGTATTCAACTGCCGTACCACCTTTATCATTCTTATAAGAAAAGCGCAGTCCGGGTCTGAACTGTCTGCAAACAGCTAAAGTTTACTTTGAGTATGTGTCTACCTGTTTGAGCCAATATTCATTTTCCCCTGGAGATCACTCTGCTTTGGCTTGTAAGCACCCCCCCCACACACACACACACACACACACACACACACACACTAATCTTCCACTTTCTTTCTCTTATTCCCTTCTGTTAGCAAATAGTATCCATAACTGATCAATGCTGTGTGTTTCTTAATTTCAACTGAGACCACAGTAGCCTACTGATACAAGGTTATCCTGTTTTTCCACCTGAGAAATGGTTAAGAAATGACTTACAGTTTCAGAGCAGTCCTTGGTCAATTGTGATTGTTTCTTAAACACAAACTTGTCTTTGCTTTGGCTCATTAGCAGCAGTACAAAGAACTGCCTGCTCACACCCTTGTTCTCCCCTCCCCCTTCCCTGTTTATTACCTTAAGACAATCCCAAAGTTAATAAATATTACCTGTGGCAGGCATCATTTTTAAAACTACAATCCACTCTGCTACAGGCCCCATGAGGAGCTCAGTATCTATCCAGTAAGTGTTTTACAACTGTAAATGCCTATTTATGTTGAATTGTGTTAGACATTTTACAACTGTATATGTTTATGTTGAATTGTGTTAGACTTCTAATATGATTTATGCTTTATTATTGGAAGTTACTATGGCATGCTAGCATTTTGTCTGCACCAAGTTGTTTTTAGTATAATAGTATGGTCTATTTGCATAGCTGCACCTTGTTCTCTAATGTTATTCATGTAATTGTGTTGTGTGTAGACAGCTCATACTGGTGTCTAATTATTTCTATATAACTGTGTTGTTACTGGTGGATAGAATCACATTAGAAAACCCTGACAGAGTGCTGATTGCTATATTTTTATCTTTGACTGCTTAACTGTCTGAGGTTTCTTCTAACAGATGTTTTTCCAATTGGCTCAGTATCTGCATATACTAGTAGTTGGTTCAAGACATATTTTCCTGCATACAGTAGCTATTTGCTCAGTTTGTTTTTTGTAATCTTTATAATATATCTTTACCATCTCAAAAGTGCTTACTCCTCTCTGTACTCTTCTTTTCTAGACCTAACACCACTCTTAAGTATTCAACTGCGGTACCACCTTTATCATTCTTATAAGAAAAGCGCAGTCTGGGTCTGAACTGTCTGCAAACAGCTAAAGTTAACTTTGAGTATGTGTCTACCTGTTTGAGCCAATATTAATTTTCCCTGTAGAGGACTCTGCTTTGGCTTGTAAGCAACACACACACACACACACACACTAATCTTCCACTTTCTCTTATTCCCTTCTATTAGCAAATAGTATCCATAACTGATCAATATTGTGTGTTTGTTAATTTCAACTGAGACCACAGTAGCCTACTGATACAAGGTTATCCTGTTTTTCCACCTGAGAAATGGTTAAGAAATGACTTAGTTTCAGAGCAGTCCTTGGTCAATTGTGATGGTTTCTTAAACACAAACTTGTCTTTGCTTTGGCTCATTAGCAGCAGTACAAAGAACTGCCTGCTCACACCCTTGTTCTCCCCTCCCCCTTCCCTGTTTATTACCTTAAGACAATCCCAAAGTTAATAAATATTACCTGTGGCAGGCACCATTTTTAAAACTACAATCCACTCTGCTACATGCCCCATGAGGAGCTCAGTGTCTATCCAGTAAGTGTTTTACAACTGTAAATGCCTATTTATGTTGAATTGTTAGACATTTTACAACTGTATATGTTTATGTTGAATTGTGTTAGACTTCTAATATGATTTATGCTTTATTATTGGAAGTTACTATGGCATGCTAGCATTTTGTCTGTACCAAGTTCTTTTTAGTATAATAGTATGGTCTATTTGCATAGCTGCACCTTGTTCACTAATGTTATTCATGTAATTGTGTTGTGTGTAGACAGCTCATACTGGTGTCTAATTATTTCTATATAATTGTGCTGTTACTGGTGGATAGAATCACATTAGAGAACCACAACAGAGTGCTGCTTGCTATATTTTTATCTGTGACTGCATAACTGTCTGAGGTTTCTTCTAACAGATGTTTTTCCAATTGGCTCAGTATCTGCATATACTAGTAGTTGGTTCAAGACATATTTTCCTGCATACAGTAGCTATTTGCTCAGTTTGTTTTTTGTAATCTTTATAATATATCTTTACCATCTCAAAAGTGCTTACTCCTCTCTGTACTCTTCTTTTCTAGACCTAACACCATTCTTAAGTATTCAACTGCGGTACCACCTTTGTCATTCTTATAAGAAAAGCGCAGTCTGGGTCTGAACTGTCTGCAAACAGCTAAAGTTAACTTTGAGTATGTGTCTACCTGTTTGAGCCAATATTCATTTTCCCCTGGAGAGCACTCTGCTTTGGCTTGTAAGCAAACCCCCAACTCCCCCCCCCCTCACACACACACACACACACACACACACACACACACACACACACACACACACACTCATCTTCCACTTTCTCTCTTATTCCCTTCTATTAGCAAATAGTATCCATAACTGATCAATATTGTGTGTTTGTTAATTTAAACTGAGACCACAGTAGCCTACTGATGCAAGGTTATCCTGTTTTCCCACCTGAGAAATGGTTAAGAAATGACTTACAGTTTCAGAGCAGTCCTTGGTCAATTGTGATTGTTTCTTAAACACAAACTTGTCTTTGCTTTGGCTCATTAGCAGCAGTACAAAGAACTGCCTGCTCACACCCTTGTTCTCCCCTCCCCCTTCCCTGTTTATTACCTTAAGACAATCCCAAAGTTAATAAATATTACCTGTGGCAGGCACCATTTTTAAAACTACAACCACCCTTGTCACTATCATATGTTCATTTATCAGTTAACTCTGTTAACTGATTGTTTCCAGCTCCCTCATAAGAGCAACTAACAGGGTCTCTATCCGCTTCGCTCCCCACCCTGCCCCCATTCCCTCCCACCCCCAGTGGTCCCACCTTTATTACACTTACAAACCCCTCCCATCTTTCCAATAGCCAACCACAGTGCTAACCCAACACTACCTTCTCCCATCTCCCCACTACTATCACACCTCCTCAACTAACATGTACAAGCATACCTTACCTATACTCACTGCATGCACTCTCCTTGCATATCTTACATCCTACCAAAGCTCCATCATTCATCCAGTCAACCACTACCACTGTACTACTACTACTCACACCACCACTCATGTCTCCCCCTCACTCAGCTCCCCTCCCACCAACTCAAGAACCATACCTATGTACCCCCCACATATTCTACCAACTATATTACTCAAACATAAAGCATCCCTACAACTTAACATAGTAACCCTCCCACTACACCTATTACCCACAGAGCACAATCATAAAGTTTCCCTTATAAACAAACACATTCAAAACGGAGAAAACTAATAACCTCATGCATATCAAAACTAGCCCTAAGTGGAGACATCCACCCCAACCCTGGCCCTATCATCTCCAACCCCAATCCTCATAATCAGACTGGAAACCACAACTTCTCCCATATTACAGCCAATAGAAAGCTAAGTGACTTCCTTCTACTAAGCCTAAATATTAGAAGTATATCCCACAAGGTCCATAAACTCCATGCCACCATAGACTTGTACTCCCCAGATATAGTTATCCTGACAGAAACCTGGCTAAAACCTCACATTACCAGTGAGCAAATACTCCCTACAGGTTATGGCATACTAAGAGTAGACCGGCTAAACAAGAAAGGAGGCGGTGTAGCTGTAATATTTAAATAGCATCTAAACATCCAGATCTTAAAATCATCAGCTCCACAAATAGGCAATGAAGAAATAATATATATCAGCCTCAAAATAAACCAAAACAAAACCATCAACATAATTGGATGCTACTTCCCACCTGGCCAAAACATCCCTCCACTAGAAAACCTCCTCAGCTGGTCTACCCACCATCTCCCCCAAGAAACTATAATTTTAGGTGATTTCAATATTGACTGGCAATCCTGTTCTGGCAACCATCCAACCCATCATGTAAACCTTCATGGCTTCACCGAACTAGTCCAGTCACCAACCAGGATAAATAAAAAAAAACAGCAAGCACACTACCCTGGATTGGATACTAGTCAGTAAGAGCCCCCAGTCATATATAACAGGCTGCTTATCAGATAGCCTCAGTGATCACTCCCCAACATTCCTACTCAAAAAATACCTATACCAGGCTAAACCTGTCATCTACCGTCAAATACATAAAAAACTAAACTTTAACCCACTCACATTCATCTCATCCCTCAAAGAATGTAATTGGCATCCTCTAAAGTACCTCAGTGCTGTTGACGCAGTTGAATTTTTTAATACTACCTTCCTGAGCACCCTTAATTACCATGCCCCCATAAGACTTTCCAGAACCAAAGCACAACCCTCCCCATGGCTACAGAAAACCACTAAGTCAGAAATGAAAAGCAGGGATAAAGCCTGGGAGCACTGGCACAAAACCAAAACCCCCTCAACTAGACAGAAATTCCTAAAACTACGCAATAGAATCAAAAAGCTAATAAAACAGGACAAATTCCAGTACTACCAGTCTGCCCTAGACTCCTCCCAACACAGCCACAAACAATTCTGGTCCTCCATAAACTCCATCCTCCACCCAGGTAAAGTCAGTACCCCTCCTCCTAACATCCCTCACTCCTCAGAAAATATTGCTACCTCATTCAACACATACTTCACACAAACCATACTATCACTAGCTAAACAACACAACCCCCCTCCCCTCCAACACACACCTTCAACTAGTAATCTCCCCACTGCCTTCTCTTTTTCTCCTGTACCTACCTCCAACATAAAAAACCTCTTAACTAAACTTAAGCCCACCAAATTAGCAGCAGACAACCTCCCAAGTGAATACCTACAAATTGCAGCTGATGTTCTGGCCTACCCAGTATCCATCTTGATTAACCGATCTCTCTCAGAAAGTTACATTCCCACACTGTGGAAAGTATCATGTATAATTCCTTTCCACAAAGGTGGACCCTCCACAGAACTAACCAGTTACCGCCCCATAGCTATTCTCGCTCCACTCTCCAAAATACTAGAGAGATGCATACACTACCTCCTAACTAACAACCTCCTTTCCAATACTCTGCATGGTTTCTGACCAAACCATAGCACCACCACTGCCTTACTCTCCTTTACTAACACTATCCTTCAGCATAAAAACAATGGCTATCTCTCCTCTGCTACTTTCCTAGACCTATCTAAAGCATTTGGCATGGTCCCACACAAACAACTTATCTCTGTCCTCAATAACCTATCCTTCTCTCAATCAGTCACCAACTGGTTTCAGAGTTACCTTTCTGACCGCCAACAATCCATTGTATGGCAGAATGACATATCTCCCCAACTACCTGTCTCCATAGGGGTTCCCCAAGGATCCATCCATGGACCCCTACTCTTCTCTGTTTTCACCAATAATCTAGCCTCTGCCACCAAACATGGCACACTCATACAATACGCAGATGACTCAACCATCACCTGCTCAACTCAGTCCCTACCCAAACTGCAAAAAGTCACACAGGAAGCCTTTTCCTCTGTTGAAACTTGGTTATCCGATGCCCAGTTAATACTCAACCCAAACAAAACTAAACTACTCATCTTCCAACCCACCAAACATACTCAAAACAACTCTCACTTTAACATCACAGCAAAAGACAACACCACTATATACCCAACTGAACACACCAAATTGCTAGGAGTGGAAATAGACAATAAACTAAAATTTGACATTCACATATCCATGACCATAAAAAAAGTCCACAAAAAACTAGGAGCGTTATACAGAAATAAGCAACTTCTCACCAAAGCAGCAAAGATTTCAATAGCAAATTCCTACCTTATCTCCACCCTACTTTATGCCTCTCCAATATATACCAACCTAAGGCAATGCGATCTAAACAAGCTAGAGACCTGCTACAACAAAATCACCAAATTCGCCACAGGGGCATCCTACCGTAGTCACCACTGTCTCTCACTTGCTGAACTGGGCTGGCTTGAACTCCCTCACCTCCTTCAGTGGTATCAACTCTCACTCACGCACAAGCTAGTAAACCATCCACTAAATGTCCCATCCCTCCAGAATCTACTCCAACCCTATCGCACCACCAGACCACTAAGATCCAGCAACAAAAATCTCTTGCAGATCACTAAAGCCAATAACTCTGCTGGTGAAGCACTGTTCTCTTGCACCATAGCCAAATTATAGAACTCCCTCCCACCTACAATTACCTCTGTACCATCATGCACCCACTTCAAAACTTTACTAAAAGCGCACCTAAAAACATGCTGGCTATGCCCTTGCAACTCCCACTCTAAAATCACCCACCCCATCCAACCACTACCTTTCTTTCCACTCCACTAACTGCCTTGATTACAGCAAGCTCAGATGCTCATAAGCCTAGTACTTATTATACAGCAGGAACTTCTTATTGTAACATTTGCTAATGTCTGTTATGTACTTCACAGATAAAGATTTTAGTTGTCTACTGATGTAATATGTTCTTCATCTGTAAATATGTTGTAAGTAATTGCTATGTTATATTGTTAATCACTATGTAATCCAATGTAACTACTGTCTGTTTATTTTAACTGTGGAGCTTTTCTCCCTGGGCCTCCACTGAAAATGGACCTATGTCCAGTCGGACACTCCCAGTCAACAAATGTAAAAAAAAAAATAAATCAATAAATATAAAAATCAGTGTATACTAAGATTGTATGTTCTTTGTTCTGAAGGAGTTGTGGGCCTCCTTGAAACTACTTGCATGTATAGTTGTGGAAATGCATGCATACCTGCTGACCTCTCCAGATCCAAACATAGCAAAAGTTTTAAAACATCAGGAGAAGAAGTCTAAGATGACTTCTCTGTTTAGTTTAGGTTAATAATGGCAGCCCAGGATAGTGGACTATGTATACAGTGCTTTACAGAATCCATCGAACATGTAGGTTAAACAGACAAATGCAGGTCCAGTAAAATAAAGAACTGGAAACAGTCGCCCATCTTGTTGCTGGGTGTGATACACTCATAGCCGATGGTTTGTATACTGAAAAGCATTGTAGAAAATTATGAAGTTTATATAACATGGGATCACCCATTAGCATCCATCCACCACCCCTTTTTCCCCATTCCTGCTCATGGGGTCGAGGTATCACCTCAATAATGGCAGTCTTCTAGAACCGAAGTTCACAGTGCCGGGTAGCTAAACCTACAGCGGTTGTTCTTTCATACCTCACACTCATGGACAACTTAGAGTGTCTAATCAATCTACTGCATGTCTGCAGAATATGGGAGGAAGCCCACATGAACAAAAGGAGGACATGCAGACTCCACACAGAATGTGCCCTAGCCGAGAATTGAACCAGGGAACTTCTTGCTGCAAGGCAACAGCATTATCCACTGTGCCACTGTACCACCCTAGATCACCCATTATTAACACTTTAAAAAATAGGTAGTAGTAGTTGTTCATAACTAGGCTAACTGCCTATGTGGACTATTTTAAGCCTGCTTGAAAATAAAACCCTGCACTTTGTGTCTGTAAGGTAAAAAACCTCCCCCAACTCATAGTGTGAGAAAACCAGATATAGTAGTCCAGGAAAAAAACACAAAAAGTAGCATTGAAAATTGAAATTGCTATGCCCAGTAATTACAGTGTCTTATGAACAGAGAGACACAAATACATAAAATGTTAGGATTTGCAGGCAAAAATGAGAGAAATGCGGAAAAGGGTATCCAGAAAGTTCCAGTAGTAGTACGAGCAACAGGTCTAATAATAATAATAATAATAATAATAATAATAAAAAAATTACAGTTGTACTTGGATGTCCTACTAATACATGCAACATTTTTTAAATTGCAGATGGAGTCAGTTTTGGGCACATTGCACATGCTGCAAAGAGTACTTTTGGCTAAAATAAAAGATTAAAACAATATTAATTTCATGAACTATAATCATACCCTGAATTTGGAATGGAATTCATTGCCATCATGGTATTTGAAACCTAAAAGACTTGGAAAATTTAAAACCGAGTCATACACCCCAAGCAACCTCTGAAGGTTCATCACTATAAAACAGTCAGAAACCTAAGAAACTTGTAGGTTCATAGGTAGGTACTAGGCTATCAGCCCAAGGCCTACATAAGCCTAGCCAACAAGGTTCCCTGGCTTACGCCACCCAAGAAAGTTATTTTCCTGTGCCACTGTCGAGCAGAGACACAGAAGAGATCCCTGGGGTGTATTTCCTATTTCCCATCCACTCATCAAAATTTTTCTTGAAGAGTGCTAATGAAGAACTTTGCTTGACATTGATGGGTAGCCTGTTCCAGAGTATGGGAAGTCTCTGGGACAGGAATCTATCCCTCCAGCATGTCCTGTTTATTGTGGTGACAAGGTTTAGGTCCCTAGAGCATGTAGCTTGGAGGGATTGGGATTTCTTTAAGTGTAGCATGTCCAACAGCTCTGGGTTTGACATAGCTTTATATGTTAGGCAGTAAAAAAAAAACTTCTTACTTTTGTCCTGCTCAGGATCAGCTGGTCTCCACTTAGAATTCTTCCCCTTGGTAAAGCAGTAGTCACTTAATACAATATGTCTAAATATCCTGGCAGTGCAAGTACCAGTAAAAACCAAAAGAGTTAAAAACAAACTAGCCCTTTGATTAACTTAAAAAAGCAAAGCAAGTCCTATACAACTTAGAGATCAAGCCTGGAAGTCATGGCTATGAACTAAGTGACAGACATCCCTGCAGCAATATAGGTAGTTAAGGAAACATAGCAAACAGTACGTAAAACAGGACAAAAAGCTTATTATAGCAACACCCAAAATTCATCATCAAACAATCCAAAAAACTTGTGGAAATCCATAAATACAGTGCTCAGTCCTGGGAAATCAACCCAATGCAGCCCACCTCCAACCAATAAGTCCCAAAGCATGTTTCATAGTTTAACAAACATTTTATAAATGCAGTAACCCCACCTACAAAACTACTACAAATCCAGCCATCCTACACCAATCATTGAAGCCTCAACAGGCCTTGACACTCACTCCAGTGCCAACATCTACAGTTAGAAAACACCTATGCTCCCTTAAGATAACAACTACTGCCCCTGGCCATTTTCCACCTGAATATGTCAAACTCATTGCAGATAGCTGTGCACATCCTGTCCCAGTTTTAATAAACTGCTCTATCCAGAAAAATGTTCCTACTTTATGGGGAAAACATCCTGTATAATACCCATCTGTAAAGGCAGCTAATCAACTATAAAGCTCTTAAAGTATAGACCAGTTGCCATTCTCTCAGCCTTGTCTAAAATCTTGAAAAGATGGATTCACTCTAACATTACTACATATGTTACATCTCAAAACCTCCTGTCTTCCTTACAGCATAGTCTCAGACCCAAACACAGTACAACCACTGCTGTTCTAGGGATCACGGATATAAAATAAAATCAGAATAGAAATTCAGGTCTTCTAACCTCAGCCCTACTTCCAAGGCATTCAACATAGTCAAGCCTCAAAATTTCCTAACTAAACTCTCTTCCTATTAGCTGTCACCCTCCTGTTTTAACTGGTTGCTTAGTTACTAGTAGGTCCCAAACAGTGAAATGGCAAGATGATTTCTCCTCTTTCCTTTCTGTATCCATCAGAGTCCAACAAGGCTCCATCTTATGACCACTACTGTACTTAGCAGCCAAAGAGGACACCATAGTACAATACACTGATGACTTCACTCTAATATGCGCTGCTAGGGCAAAATCCATGCTGCAGACAGTCACCCAGAAAACCTTCTCCTCCACAGATGCTGGCTCGACAACTCATAACTCCTCCTAAATTAAAAATTAAAAACAAAAAAAAAAAAGAACTGCTACTGTTCACCCCCAGCTCCCTCTCATCCCGAAAAATTATCTTTAATATACTGTCATCCAATAAGACCAATGCAGAACTGGTATCCTACATGAAACTTATAGTTGTAGTTATAGCAAAGCACTGAACACACTTCAATCAGCAAATACAAATGAAAATAATAAGTCACTTTTAAGTTGACAAAAGTATTCCAGGACTGTAGAAAATAGCTTTATAGTTGTAGTTATAGACAACCACCTGATATTTGATCTGCACCTTTATCAAGCTGCAAAGAAGCTACAACAAAAGCTAGGTTGTCTCTGTAGATTACAACACTACCTTACTGACTCTCCCAGACAAAACACAGCCTCTTATTTTCTACTTCCCACCCTATTATATGCCTCTCCTGTACTAACTGATCTCAACTCTTCTTTATCAGCTAAACTAGAACAATGCTACAATAAAGTCGCCAAATTCACAACCAACCAACAATATAGATCACATCATTGCCTCTGTCGTAAACAACTAAATCATCTCAAAGTAAATAATTCTCTATTGCACTCACAATTAATTATAAACTTCTGACTACTGCAGAACCCTGTGGGGTTGTTAATTGGTCCATAAGTCATCTGGGTCACAGTGAGACCTTAAGCCTCATATGTCATAGACACAGTTAGTATAAATACAGTTACTTTGTGTTGAGCTCTTACCTGTGTCACACTTGATCCCATTCTGCTGTTCTTGTGCATTCCTCCCTTCCCATCTCATTGCTTTGTGTGGTTTTGATTAGTAATTGTTACAAATTTGATTTTTAGACTGCTGACCTTTCCGTGAAAATTAGACACTTTGGATGTTAGTTTCTGCTGCTGTCAGTTATACCAGTGCCAAGACTTAAGTGACCTGTATGAGCACAGAACAAGTAGTAAGTGGTGCTACACAGTCCAAAACACACACACACACGTGCTAGTTTGTTACGAGTGGAAACAGGTGCTTTTCAGTTTTGTCATTTTTACACAAGCATTACAGCCCAGTGGCATATCAGAAAAGTATACTTTTACTGTGTATGACTTCAGCTCTTTTCATAATGTTATGTGTGTTAGAATCTCCAACAGTCTGAAAAAAAAATTTGGACAATGCAAATTCCTGAGGTGCACCTTTCTTTTGACTTGTGGATATTCTGCATACAGAACTCTTACACACTGCTTTTCCATTTTTTCTGTACTGTATACTGCTATTTACATTTGGTATTGTTTTTTCTCTATTTTTCTGCATGCATTGTTGTTTGTTAAACTTTGTTTGTTAGTAGTTGTACGTGGAAGTGTGTGTCTGAGTTTTCTATTCTGAAATGAAAAATAGCATCTGAATTTTGAAAAACAAGTTTAGTTCCTCTTCTGTGCTTTTGTGTAACAAATAAAAATTATGCTAGCAAAGATATTGCTTTCTATGTCAAGAAAGCAGCAGTTGATGAAGAGCCCTCTCTGTGTTCAGCTTAGAATGAATGGCTTTAAATTCTTGAATGCATTTCAGTGCACTTATTTATGTTTTGAAGCTGGTTTGATTGTGATTCTATAAATCTTTTAATGGCACTTAATTTCTCATGATGTACAGATGGAATTTGTCACTGATTTCATGCCTCCCAGACATCAAAGTCTATAATTATATGAAAAGGAAAGTGAGTGGTTCTGAAAGAAGGCATTGAGATTGGATTGCTGAACAAGAAAAGCCAAATTATCAATTGGAAAAGACAGAACATTTCTGCTAAGCACTGTAATGACATTTTAAATTACCCCCTTGTGCACACACACACACACACACACACACACTTATTGCCATCTAAGACTGTAATACATTTTTGCTGCACTGGAAAATTATTCAGATATTTTTTCTTTTGAGTCCTCTGATTTATTAGTTCTAGAAAGATTTCATGTCAGTGGATGGTGAAACACTGGCATTTAGTAGTCATAAAACAACCAACACAGACAGAAACAAGGGCAATGTACAAGAAAGATACCCAGACAATTCCAATAGTAGTAGGAGCAATGGGTCTCATAAAAAAGAATTTACAGTTTTATTTAGATATGCTACTGATATATGTATCTCCATATGAATTGCAGAAGGAGTCATTATTGGGCACATTGTGGGTGCTGCAAAGAGCACTTCTGGCTAACATCAAAGATTGAAACAGTACTAATTTTCAGGAACTTTAGCCATACTTTGACTTAGGAACAGGGTCCATCCTGTCATGGTATTCCAAAAGACATGGAGAAATTAAAAAAAAAAGTGCTACCAACAGAGATGAAAAGTCTCCAAGCAACCTTAAAGTGTTACTACTCAGTGATAGGAACCTAAACAAAAACCTCATACTCGTCAAGCCCTCCTCACTCTGGAGAATGTAGTAGACATTTGTGCCATGACCGCAACTTGGTTTAAAGCCATATTAACTACTCCTATAGTGCAAAGCTACAGTCTCTTCCACAGACTTAGACCAACAACAGCACAGACTGGGGCCAAAGGTGGAGGTGTATCAACCCATGTTACCAGAAAACATACCTTCAGGTTGGTTAAATAGGATGATACCACAGAGCTCATTCATATGCAAGTCACCAAAGATAAGGCCCCTCACCATGCCATAGCTAGCTGCAGGTCACCTTCTATATCCATAGAGTCTCCTGACTCTTACATAAGCCTACTAGAGGTGCTCGCCATCCAACCAAAATCCCTATTCATGGGTGACTTTAACTACCCCTCTGTAAACTGAGAAACTTGTACTGCTTCAAACTCCAGACACAATGCTTCCTGGACTTCATTAACACAAAACAAATACCCAGAAACAGATTGTGTATGCTCCAACCAAAGGATCATACATAATGGAGCTGGTACTCACCAACATAGGAAAGCATTGCAACCCCCCCATGTCACATCCTCACTAGTAAGATCAGATCACAAAGCTGCCTCCTTTGAAATAAAAATCAACTCAAAAAACCCAGCTAAACGTGTAACATTTGGGAAAAATTCCAAGGTAAGAGAGTTCCTATACAAACATGTGAATGATGAATGCAAAGACACTGCCTTACCTACTAGAAGTAAACCCACAACAAACCCTGCTAGTGGAATCCTCACCTAAACAGAGTATATAATAAAAGAAAAAAATCATGGCCAAAAACATTAACAGCAACTCCATTAAAGACAAGTGATCTCTTGTACAACTAAACAAGAAACTAAGAGGTCTAATTAAGTCCAACAAAGCCAACTGCAAGGTCAGGATACCCTCACAGGCTGAGGACAATCATAAGTTCAGCTATGTATGGAATTTTAAAGGTAACACACAGCAGTGTGCTGAACTGGTGGTGAACAATGTCACTGATTTGGGTGACATAGCATATCTACTGACTGATACATTCAGCTCAAAATTCACCCCCTCCCACTTTCCCCTAGCTCCTTCAGGTAAAATCACCTCTAACATACTTCCCCAAACTATTGTCAGGGAACAGGTACTGGCACCACTCACTAATGCCAAGAACATGCCTCTATAGGTCCTGAAAACATCCCTGGTTGCCTTATGAACTGACTAAAATACAACCTATCAGGACCATTTGAGGCACTTTTCAACTACATTGTCAAAACAGGCTATGTTCCAAGTGAATGGAGGACTGCAACAATCATTCCTGTCCAGAAGGGTGGACCATCAATAGACCCAGGGAACTACAGACCCATCAGTCTAACAAGCCTTATATGCAAAGCCATAGAATGAATTATCATGGAACTGATAGACAAGTGCCATGTATTTAAAGCGTTTTGTACTTACTATTATTATCTGTTGTTACAAGTGTTTTATATGGAGCTTTTCTCCCCTGGCCTCCACTGAAAGTGTGCTCAGGCTCAGTCAGACATACCCAGTTAACAAATGTCAAAATAAAAATAAAATAATACAAATAAAATAAGAACACTGGCAAACTACAAACACTGGACCCATCCCAGTTTACTTTTGTTAAGGGAAGGTTGTGCCTACTTAACCCGGTCGACTTCTTTGAGAGGATCACCAAGGCAATGGACAAGGGTAAAGCAGTGCATACTGCATATCTTGACCTGGCCAAGGCATTCAATACAATACCCCACTCAAACATTGTTAATAAGCTCCCAGAGCTATACATAAAGCCCTGCAGCTGACTCACAGACAAGACCCAAGATGACAGGATGAGTGAAACCACCAAAACCAAGAGACTGGTCACCAGCAGAGTTCCCCAGGGATCAGAGCTGGCCCTGCTCATATTTGGCATGTACCTCTCAGAAGTCAAGGGTAATGTTCAGAATTTCTGATTCATCAAATTTGCAGATGACTGCATATTGGGAGCTGTTATAGACTCTCCCCAAGACACCAAGATCTTGCAAGAGGATTTAACACAATCAAATGACTGGTGCCAAAGCTGGCCTAAAACTCTATGCCACAAAAATGCATTATAATGCCCTATGGGAAATTGTCAACCCGAGTTATTACTCCATTAATAAAGCCCCCTAAGAGTCAACCCAGTAGTAAGGAGTCTAGGAAGGTATGTAAACACCAGTGGGCCCTTTGACCAACATGTAGCTAAGATAGTAAGAAAATCATTCTGTGTCACCCAACTTATATGGCATCCAGGTCCAAGGAAGTTATAGAACCGCCCTTATCAGACCCATCATTGAGGTCATCACCCCCTTCGATATATACCTAACTAGATACTTAAAACATTTGGAATGCCTACAAAGGTTTCTCGCCAGGAGAATTCAGGGCATGAATACCCTATTCTACACTGATTTCCTAAAAGCTCTCTCTCTGTATTCAGTCTTCTGCAAGCTGTTGAGAGGGAATTTTTACCTGGCTTACAGGGCTTCCTCAGACCCTGCCATGATGGATCTGTTGCACAAGTGCAAAACGCACAGCACCAGAAACATTAGGTCCAGGGATCTGAACTTCACTTGTGACATAAGCAGAACATGCTGGAGTGATATGTGTCCCAAAGGATCCCCAATCTATGAAATAGGCTTCCCATCCATTTAAAACAGAAACCTTGAAAATTGGATGGGAAATTGTAAATTTACCTTGGTCTGACCTCCATGTCCCTTATGGACAGAGGCTGTCAATTAGTAAAGTATACTCCACTGCCACAAATCCCTTAGTTATCTCCTACTAACATGCTCATCCCCTCTAAATGCCCATGACACTTGTAAGGGTCCTAGTGGTCGTTAGTCTAGTAACAACCTATGAACCAATAACATTTTAAGGAAGACATCTCTAATTGTTTAGTTACTTATTTTGCTTCTTAATCCAGTGCATTGCACTACAGGTAGAAGTTGTGGCCATAATCATGGCTGTTAGAACTGTGTCTGTCAGGGCACCAAACACACCCCTGCTTGGTATACTGTAAAATGTATGCTTGATGCCACTGGCATTTCTTGAGGAGATTGCCCCATAAACGGCAGAATTAATTGTAGGAATACAAGCTGAAACAAATGACTAACATGCAGGTAAAAAGAGTGCCAGTTAGTAAAAACAACTTATATAAAGTGCGCATGCTGGCTTACCAGTACGGTGACACTACCAAAGTCAGGAAAGTTTTTTTTTATAACTAGAGGTCTGACCACAAGAAAGAGATTTAGTGTGCCATGGATAGCTCCTTTTTGGATAAAGAGAAAGGGAAAATGAACTTAATGCTGTGTGGGCTGTCTTCCATTGCTGTTATTCAAGGAGTACGGGAAGAGGGCATAACATAGTCCTCCTAAACATATACTAAAGCCCATATACCCTGGAAAGTGTACTACCCACCCTATATCAATACAGCTACTACTTAGTGAAGATACTTCTCCTAATTCAAGTCTGGAATGCACAGCACTTCACCATCTATTGATTTTAATCTTTAATACCAGTAGTCCCCTCTTCACCTCCATTACAACACACAAACTATTCCATGTGTACAACAGAAGCTTATGCATTAAACAAGAATTAAGTCACTTCTGGAATCTCCTCCACAGTCTTGATGTCCTCATAGTAACTGAAACCAAACATTTCCTTCCAGGATAAGGTATTCTTAGACTTGATCAACTTCACAAAAGCACAGATAGCACTTCTGTTATATTTCCAAAGAATTTGCAATTAAGTCTCTATCCCAAAACAATCCCATCCTTCTCTATAATTGAAAAGCTGACAACAGTCTTGCAAATCAGTAGCTATAAATGCTTTGCCTAGTAGATCATTGCATTTGCTCTAACTACACAGCTGTCTCATCCACATTCAACGATATGCTTTTTTTGACTTCAGATGACGTATTCCATAAAACCATCATCCTAGGAAAAGTTAATGTAAACTGGACTGAATTAGACCATTTGTCCTTCACATCCAACCATTAAAAATCCTCCTCTTACTGTCACCTTTATAACTTCACTCAACTAATCAATACCGTTACAAGGTTCAATAAAACCATTAAAACAGAAACAACCCTAGACTGGATCTTAACCACTAACCAAGAAAATATAGCCCAGTTTGAAATTGTACAAGACTCTGTTAGTAACCATCATGCCACACGAGCTATCTGCGCACTCACTGAGTCCTCCAACCCACCTTATTCAACTTTATTTGGAATTTATCTAAACTAACCCTCAAACTAAACTATATTAAAGCATCTTCCCTTAGAAGACTCTATACACCATTTCATTGTCACCTTTGTAACCATCCTAAACCAATAAGTTCCACTCATGAAGAAAAGTATTGAATTGAATCCTGTTCCTTTGCTAATACTCATGATAAACAAGCAAGAGATCCATGGAATGCCTGGTGAGCCAACAGAACTCCAGCAAACTACTGATGTCCTTCAAGGATGCATCTGCAGTCCTTACATATGGGTTGTCCTGCCTCAGGCAGCCCTTCAGTCGGTCGGATTTCAAAGTCTGGGTCCAGCGTCGGCTGATGTCGCCCTTTCCCCGATGTCAGAGCGCCTGGGGTATAAAAGAGTCAGCCGACGCCATCTTCCTCAGTCTTTCTTGCCACGTGGTGCCCGAAGCAGAAGCAGTTCACAAGTGCCGGTCGGCCAGCTCCTGTAAATTCAGCTACTGAAGACTTCAAAAAGCTAAGTACCCCATTGGGGACTCTTTCTTGCCTCAGCTGATGTCAGATCAAACGCTTAAAGTTAATAATTGCTTGACTTGTGGGAAACAAATACCTCATAAGGATTTCCATTCCTACTGCCTCCCTTGCCTAGGCCCAGACCACGACGTCTCGGCCTGTACTGCCTGTGCCTCCTTTAATCGGCGCACTCTTAGCGTCGGTCGGAGTTTGCAGAGGAATTTTTGGGGCTAGTTTCTCTTATAAAATGCCATCGGAGACTCCGACTTCTCATTTAACCAAAAAACGGAAGGACAAGGACCGACACACGTGGACCGTGGTTTTGGCTGAAACCACGCCTAGGCCTAACGCGAGTGTCTCGGTCTTGGCTGAAACCGAGTCCTTGGTACTTCCGACCGTGGAAACGGTACAACCAACATCCTCGGCCCCGGAGGCTTCTTCTGAGTCGGTTATGGATTTACCCTCGAAAACCGGTGTTCAGGAAACCACTGACACCATTCCCTTAGACAAGACTACCCCAGCACGTGGAGCAGCCAGGCCCCCTGCATCCATGTCCATTAAAGCATTCACTAGGGCTAAAGCTGCTAAGCAACAAAAAACCCTGCCTCCCAAGACTATTTCTCAGGGATCCACTACAGGTTCACAGATTCTAAGTTTGGCTGAGGACCTTATTTCCTTAATCAGGGGATCCCAGCCTCATCCAGACAGGAGCTCTCATCCCCCTCTAGACAAAAGGCCCAGGGTTGAGTCCGCTGATCCTCAGTCCTCTGATGAGGCCTCTGATGGCTCTGCTCTATCAGATTACCAGGAGGAGGCCTTCACGGCCTACGAGGATTCTGATGCAGTGGAATCCATTCCCTCTGCCTCCCCTCCTGAAGAGCTGTCCTTTGGGGAGACCCTTCACTCCATGAGAGAGCATTTCCAATGGCAGGGCCAGGAATTCTCCGATTCCAGGAAGAGATTAAGGACTTTTCTTCATTTACCTCAGCATAGACCTTTGGCTATTCCTCCTGTTTTAAGTGTCATTGATGATGTGTATTCTGAGTCTAGCACTACCCCTGACACCCTTCCTCCGGCTCCTTTTATACCCGATAGGTACTACAGGGTCCCGGACTCACATCATTTCCTTTACAAGGCCCACTCTGCTGACCCAGAAACTATTTCCCAGGGTCCTAAAGGGGTTGCAGCTGCCACTACTAAATATCCACTCCCCTCTGAAAGGGAGTCCAGGGCTTTAGAGAAGATGGGGTAAAAAAGTGTATACTTCTTCCACTCTGTCTTTGAGGGCTTTAAATTGTCAATTTCATATGATACAGTACCAAGAGTATTTATTGGATGAATTGCAGAAAAAACTGTCTTCTCCTGAACCCCTAGACCGTAAGTCACTTCAGGATCTGGTACATAATTCACAACAGGTTAGCAACCATTTCTTGCAGTGTGGTTATGATGCATTGGAAGCTTTATGTAGGCCAGCAATGACAGGTGCAGTCATACGTAGACATGCTTGGCTGAAGGAACAATCTCTGCCAGATCATGTTAAGGCTAAGCTTTTGGATGCTCCACTGGAAAAGCAAAAGTTATTTGGCTGCACTGCTCAGGAGGTCTTAAAGAAATTTGAGGAAAAGGCTAAATCTGTACAAACAGTCAAAGATTTCCTCCAGGTACAACCACCAAGATTCAGCAGAAATTGGCCTTCTAAGAATTGGTCCTTTCCAGAAGACAGATATCAAAGAGGCAAGAACAGGCGTGCCAGAGGTAGAGGGCAAGCTAGAGGCTCCTACAGAGGATGTCAATGGCAGCCTCCTAATCAGAGAGGTAGTGCAGGACCAATGACTGCTGCACAAGGACAGACTCAATGACTTCACCTTGATCCCGCCAACCAGGGCTCAATTAGAAGCACCTTTGGGTGGAAAATTGTCTTTATTCTCAAGAAATTGGCACAGTATTACAAGGGACAAATGGACACTGCAAATAATAGTCAAAGGATACAGGTTCCATTTCCATACATTACCAAAAAGAAAAGGAATGCCAAACCTGCCACCAAATCAAAGGGCAGAGGCTTTAAAACAAATTGCCAACCTATTGCAAATGAAAGCTATAGAAAAGGTTCCTCTCGCAGAACAAGGCCAAGGATTTTATTCCAGACTATTCCTTGTCCCAAGAAAAGAAAAACAATGGAGGCCTATTCTCGATTTGTCCGCACTCAATACTTATCTCATTGTGCCAAAATTCAAAATGCTGACCCTACAGCAACTCCTTCCCATGCTGGGCAAGGGGTCTTGGCTGGTAACTCTAGACCTCAAGGAGGCATACCTGCATGTCCCTATCAGACAAAGTTGCAGAAGACACCTCAGATTTCTTGCAGGTTCAGAGCATTATCAATTCTCAGCATTGCCCTTTGGCTTATCTACTGTGCCCAGAGTATTCATGAAATGCCTGGCATCAGTAATTGCACACTGCAGACTTCAGGGGATTCAAATATACCCGTATCTGGACGACTGCCTTATACAAGCGGACAGCCAACAAACTTTGGAAAAACATTTGAATTATGCCATCCGCCTACTGCAGGCCTTGGGATACACAGTCAACATTCACAAGTCAAGACTTGTGCCATCCCAAAGAATAACTTTTCTGGGTGCGGAACTAGATACAACCACCCAAATGGCTTTTCTCACAGAAGAAAAACAAAGACAACTACCGGATTACTTCAAAAATCTGACAAAACAAACTCAGATGACTGCAAGGAAAATCCTGCAGGCCCTGGGTTACATGGCATCGTGCATTCTTCTGATTCCACAAGCAAGGCTGCATATGAGAAAACTACAATGGTACCTAAGGAGTTTATGGTCTCAGCACAATCACAGCCTAGAAACTTTGATACCACTCATTCCATGCCTTCAAAAGGAATTCCTGTGGTGGGCCCAAGCAAGCCAGTCAAACAGGGGTCTGCCTTTCAGCAAACCTTTAACCAGCCAAACCATTACCTCGGACGCTTCAGACCATGGATGGGGAGCACATATGGAGGACAGATGCATCCAAGGACTATGGTCTCAGAAAGAATTGCGCATGCACATAAACCAAAAGGAAATGCTGGCAGTGATTCATGCAATTGAGGCCTTCAAGCACTTTCTACATCAAGGCCACCTGCTAATAATGACAGACAATACCACAGTTATGTGGTACATAAACAAGCAAGGAGGTACCCATTCCTACCCTCTTTGCAGACTAGCAATGAATCTTTGGGAACTTTCCCTAAAACTCAATATAGAGCTGCAATCCCAGTTTGTGCCAGGAAAAGACAATATACTGGCGGACAGCCTAAGCAGAAATACGATGGATCCACACGAATGGATGCTACACCCAGACATCTTCCTTCAGATAACACAATTCTGTTCAAGGACATACCACCCACAAGCATGGAAAGTGGACACCCTCTCTTTCAGCTGGAATACTCTAACAGTGTATGCATTTCCACCTCTTCCACTAATGACCAAGGTCTTACTGAAAATCAGGACAGAGCAGCCAAAAGTGATTCTAATAGCCCCGGACTGGCCAAGGCAGCACTGGTACCCACTGTTACGGAGCCTGTCACACACGAAACCATGGCCTCTACCACAATGGTCACTCCTTCTGACACAGCACAATTACAAAACTCTGCACTCCAGCCTGAAAACCCTGCAGCTGACAGCCTGGAGAATACCTTGACTCCTCACCAGGAAAAGCTATCCAAGAGAGTGAAGGATATCATCATGGAAGCTCGCAGACCTTCCATGAGAAAGACATATTCAGCAAAATGGAAAAGATTCCACACTTGGAGCACCGCAAAGGGCCTAGATGCCACAGTGATGAGCATGGCACATATCCTGGAATACTTGGCAGAAATGCTCCACAATGGCCTTTCTTACTCTTCCATTAAAATTCATGCTTCAGCAATTTCAGCAGAATACAATACTGATCCACCTGTCTTCTCTCATCCTCTCCTAAGGCAGTTTCTAAGAGGAATTAATAACATCAATCCTCCAAGAAAACCACCAGTGCCTACATGGGACCTTAACTTCATGTTGGAAAAGTTGACTCTACCTCCCTTTGAACCAGCAGCATCTTCAGAGTTACAGTTCCTGTCTTGGAAGACTGTCTTCCTTCTGGCCATAACCTCAGCAAGAAGAGTATCTGAATTGCAGGCACTCATGGCAGTACAACCATTTCTTATTTTTCATCAGGACAGAGTCTCCTTGAGAACCAATCCTTCATTCATGCCAAAGGTGGTATCCAGGGTCTCATTGAACCAAGCTATTCACCTGCCTACCTTCTTTCCAAATCCGCAAAACAAGGGAGAGAAACTTCTGCATACCCTGGACATTCACAGACAGTTACGCTACTACTTGGACAGAACTAAGACTTTCAGAAAAACTGACCAGCTGTTGGTAGCATATGCTGCAGGCATTCAAGGCAAAGCAATTTCCAAACAGACAATTTCAAAATGGATAGGAAATTGCATTCGATTCTGCTACTCTTATCATGGAAAAACTGTGCCAGCTAACATCAGGTCTCATTCCACCAGAGCCACAGCCACCTCCACAGCCTTTTTAAGAGGGGTGGCTACCAAGGACATTTTAGAAGCTGCTACATGGAGCTCCGTGCATACATTTTCCAAGCATTACAATTTACCCTTATATTCCAGATCCAGAGCAGGCTTTGCTACGGCAGTCCTGCAGGGCATTTTAGCTACACCATCATTTTCTTAGATCCTACCACCCCCAGCTTGGCTATGGTATTCTACCCATATGTAAGGACTGCAGATGCATCCTTGAAGGACATAGTACAGTTTTGTACCTACCATAAATGTAGATGTCCGATAGGTATGCATCTGCAGTCAGGTTTTCCCTCCCTCCTTCCCCTCTGTGGTATTTCTTGGGTACTTATCCCTCTTATAGCTAGCTGGGTTATCTATTATGGTGTATTTGTTTTATATTACTGCGCATGTTTGGAATATTTTGCATTTCTCCAAATTTAGCCTTCCTTAGAGGGCACCTGGCATCTGGGGCAAGAAAAACTGAGGAAGATGGCGTCGGCTGACTCTTTTATACCCCAGGCGCTTTGACGTCGGGGAAAGGGCGACATCAGCCGACGCCGGACACAGACTTTGGAATCCGGCTGACCGAAGGGCTGCCTGAGGCAGGACAACCCATATGTAAGGACTGCAGATGCATACCTATCGGACATCTACATTTATGGTAGGTACAAAACTGTACTTTGCTGTCATCATCTGTGAAATATAACAAAAGCCAAAGTCAACACTGAGAAAAGAGTACATTACCAGTCATCAGAACCGATGTTACAAAGCTTCTAGAAAGTTCTAGTTAGCCATTACTCAGTTACTGAAACTTAGGAAATCCACTTAGACCAACCCCTCCCCCTGATACTGACTTCAGCATGTCTTGTGTTTTAATAGCTTTCATCATTGCAGCCACAACACTTACTAAACATAACTCCATTTCAGTCCTGCCAACCAAATTTTCACTGACCAACAACTCTAACTTCTTTACTTTCCAGCCTGTACCCACTTCTACAGTAATGTGATATCTCATTGAACTAAAAGCTGTCACCCCAGTCCCAGACAACCTCCCTGCAGAATACCTCAAGTTAGTTGCTGGCCTTATTTCCTACCATTTATTCTTATAAAACAGATCAATACAGGAATCCCTGTCCCCTGATTTATGGAGCAGTCCTGATACTGCCATTGCACAAAGGTGGCCCTCACTGTTGAACTTTCTAACTTCAGACCCATTGCCATACTCTAACCTCTGCCTAAGATCAGAAGTGGGCAAACACTTCTGTAGGTAAAAATGGCAAGGGTAACAAACCCTTGATACCTGTAAGTATCCGCTGCTACTATCCAAACCTAACTCCCACTCCACTCCCACCCCTGTACATTCCAAATTTAGGAGTGGAGACTGTCTGTTTTCATCAAAGTTTGGAGAAAAACTACAGTAGACAGATTGGTAATATACATCATTGCAAAGGGTTACTTACCATCAGGAGTCCAACACAAAACCTTTTGACAAGATGATACCAAAGCAAGCAGCAGAACACCACCGCCTTGTAGTGCCTATCCTGAATCTCATATTACAAAAGGAAGCAAAGAGGTCATCCTCAAGGGATAAGAGGGAAAGGCTTTTACTCAGACCTCTTCTGGGTTCAAAGGAAAGACTGTTGATGGAGGGCCATTTTCAACTTGTTCAAATTAAACAAGTCTTTTAGGTAGGAAAACTTTAAAATGCTGACCCTCCACTCATTTTGCCCTTGTTAAATCCAAAGGCATTCATGGTCACCTTGGATTTAAAGGATGCATTCATAACATGAACAGGAGCTTCCTAAAATTCCTGCCAAGGGTAGTTACTTCCAGTTCACCTCCTTACCGTTTTGCTTGGCCATTGCTCCAAGTGTCCTCACCAAATATCTAGCACTAGTGATTGACCACTGCAGGACAAAGGGTATGCTTATTTATCCATATCAGGACAATTGCCTTCTGTAAGTACCCTGAAGGGGAGAGATTATAAAAGCTCTTTCTTTTGTACACAATGCTTGTAGAATCTGGGCTTTACTATAAATCTGCAGAAGTCAAGATTGGATCCCTCCCTTAGAACAGTGTTCTTGAAGACTCTCCTACACACTCAGATGTTTCTACCTAAGGACATGGTATTATGTCTCACAAACATTTTACAGATAATGATACAGTAACCTAAATGGATGGCTAGGGAGATCCTCAGGATTCTAGGACACATGACTACTGTCATTCTTATGGTACCTTTGGCCCATATATTATATGAGAAGAGTCCACTCTTACCTCACAAACCTGTGGGATCAGTATGGAACATATTCCCTGCCAGCCCTAACATATTTAACAAAGGAACTGGGCTGATGGCTCTCACTTGTCAAAGAGAACAAATTAAAGCTATTCTGCCCACCATCACCCCCAACCAGAGCCTAACTACAGATTTATCAGGGCAGACTCAGGGTTTTACAACATCTGGGCCACGACAAAGGCCATACTCTATATACACTTGAAGTAGATGCTGGCAGTTCAGTATACCCAGCCAGCATTCAAATCTTTATGGATCCCAGGAATCCTAAGAGTGGCTACTGATGACATCACGGTGATGTGACACATCAGCAAGCATAGAGGAACACACTCATATGTACTATACAGACTGGCACAGAAAAAATAGGAAGTGACCAGAAGTCATGGTGTGATCCTAAAAGCAGCATACATTTCCACAAGGGACCACCTATTAGTGAATCATTTGAGCAGAACTGGCATAGCTCTCACCTGAGTCAGGGGCAAAGCTCAACAGAATCTGGGAAAATTCCAGAAATACTCAAGGACAATCAAAAACACTTAAAATAATTAGTACTAGTAACTCAAGACATTGACCAAATAAGTGGATGTGAAATAATATGCATATGTTTTTCATGTTTCACTGTTGCAGTCATTACATTTGGGTAATCTGCTGGCAGGTTGCCCTCAGTCGGCCTGAATAACAAAGTCTTGGGTCCTACGTCAGTTGCTGTCTCCTCTTCCATGACGTCAGGTCATCAGGGGTATAAAACATGCAGCCGACGCCATTTTATTCAGTCTTTCTTGCTGCGCTGTGCCTGAAGCAGAAGCAGTTCGCAAGTGCCGGTCAGCCGACTCCTGAAATTTTCGCATTCGAGTTTCAGAACCGAAGACTTCAAACTAAAGCTAAGTACCCCATTGGGGAAACTTTTTCTTGCTCCTTACCGATGTCAGCAAAAGTTAATAATTGCATTACTTGTGGGAAGCAAATACCTCATAAGGATTTTCATTTATACTGTATTCCTTGCCTAGACCCAGATCATAATGTGCCTTGCTGTCAGTTTTGTGTTACATTTAACCAATGCACTATTAAGCGTCAGTATATTTTTGCTTCTAAATATTTTGGATCAAGATTTAATTATCCTGAAATGTCGTCGGTTAGCAATCTGACTAGCGGAGTTCACAAAAAGCGCAAAGAAAAAGAGACAGACCATCGATGTCCAAAACCGACGACAAAGCTTCTCCTAAGCCAATCGCAGGTACTCAGTGAGGCGCTTTCGCAGCCCCTGATACCCACTACTTTTAAGTCATTGGCCTCTACCGAGGCCCATTCAGAGTCTGGTATGCCGCGAGATTCTCAGAGTACTGAACCTGCGGATGTCTCTCCCTTGGATGGGTCCGGAGCCACTGAGCAGGCACCGGCTTCTGAGGGTGTTTTCAGGCCTCAACATTTTTACATTAAACTGACACAAGCCTCAAAAACAAGATCAAAAACTTCTTCTGTGTCTAAAAAAATGACGCATGAGCCACGTGCTCAGGCCCCTATGCCTAAAAAACAGATGATCAAAATGGCTCTGGACTTAATTACCTTGATCAGGGGTTCCCAACCCCTCCCTGCTAAGAGGCCTAGGCAAGGCACTGATTATGAATCTTCAGATCAGGTTTCCATTTCTTCTGATTCCTCTTCTGATCAGGAATTTTCTATTCCACCCTATGACAATTGTGATGCTGAAGAATCCATCCCGTCTACATTTCCTCCTGAGGATTACTCTTTTGGAGAAACTTTGCATACTTTAAGGGAACATTTTCACTGGGAGAGTCAGGACTTCTCTGAATCGAAAAAAGAGGCTTAGGGATTTCCTTCTTCTTCCTCAGCATAGGCCTTTGGCTATACCTCCTGTATTAGACATTGTTGGTGATGTGTTCTCGGAATCAAGCATGGCTCCTGATTCCCTCCTCCACTTCCTAGTAAGCCAGACAGATATTACAGGGTACCTGACTCCCACAAATTTCTATTTAAAAATCCTGCTGCTGATCCTGAGACTATTTCTCAGTGTCCTAAGGGTGAAAAGGCCTCTACAGCCAAAAATCCTACCCCTCTGATAGAGATTCCAGGGCGCTGGATAGATGGGGAAAGAAGGTTTATACATCTGCAACCTTGTTAATTAGGGCCTTAAACAACCAGTTTCATATGCTTAAATATCAACAGCATGTTATGGGCTTAGTGAAACAGAAATTGATGTTGATTTCTGATTGTGTGGAAAATAAAGAATTACAGGAATTATTGCATTCAGCAGAACAGGTTGGAAATTTGGAAAGCATACTTTGCAATGTGGTTTTGATTCCTTGGAGGCCTCTTGCAGGGCCGCAGTTACTGGATCTGTGATTAGAAGGCATGCCTGGCTCAAGGAGCAAAATCTGCCTGATCATGTTAAAGCTAAATTGTTGGATGCCCCCTTGCAGCGTGATACTCTGGTAATAAGGCAGAAGAGGTTTTAAAGAAAATGGAAGACAAAGCTAAATCTATGCAAACTGTAAAAGATTTTTTGCAAGTGCAGCCACCCTGGTTCAGTAGACACTAGCCTACTAAAAATTGGTCCTTTCCTGTGTCCAACAGAGCCACTCAAGGCAAACCCAGGTGCTCAAAAGGCTCCAGATATCAATCACAGGGTTCTTACAGGTCAAAGCAATAAGGTGTCTCCACCTCCAAATCTGCAGGAAACAAAGCACAACCTACAGTAAGCAGTCTCAATGACTTCCCTCTACCTTCACCAAGCACTTATCTTTTGGCAGCCCCCTTGAGGGGAAAACTAGCACTTCATTCTCAAAATTGGCAGTTAATTACCCAGGACAAGTGGGTATTAAACATAGTATCCCAGAGGTACAGATTTCGTTTCCATACTTTGCCAATTCCAAACGGTTTGCCAGATCTGCCACAAAATCAGTGGGCAGAGGCTCAGAAACAAGTTACGTCTCTCATGGATATGGGGGCTATTCAACCAGCACCAGAACAGGAAAAAGGACAATGTTTTTATTCAAGACTTTTCCTGGTACCCAGAAAAGACAATGCCTGGCATCCAATACTGTATTTATCGATTTTGAACACGTTCCTGGACATTCCAAAATTCAAAATGCTGACTTTACAACAGCTACTGCCTATGCTTGGCAGGAATGCTTGGTTAGTGGCTCTAGACTTAAAAGAGGCATACCTGCATATCCCAATAAGGAAGTCATGCAGAAGATACCTCCGCTTCAAGGCAGGTTTTCAGCATTACCAATTCTCTGCACTGCCCTTTGGGTTATCTACTGCGCCCAGGGTCTTTACAAAGTGCCTGGCACCAGTAAGTACATTTTGCAGACAAAGAAGCATACAAATTTATCCTTATCTGGACGACTGTCTCATTCAAGCAGAGGACAAGGACAATCTTCTTCAACATCTGGCATTTGTAAAAAGGCTTCTAACATGCTTAGGGTACACAATAAATGAAAAGAAATCCCAACTGGTACCCTCTCCAATAATTACATTCCTGGGTGCAAGCTTGAATACAACTGCCCAGATGGCTTACTTTACGCCAGATAAACAAAGGCAACTGACAACATACTTCAAACAAATGGCAACAAAAACCCAGTTATCTGCAAGACAAATTCTGCAGGCTTTGGGGTTCATGGCATCCTGCATTCTACTAATTCCATATGCGAGACTGCATATGAGGAAATTACAATGGTACCTAAAAAGTTTATGGAGTCAACATTGTCACAATCTGGAATCAATGATTCCTCTCATTCCCTGCCTACAACAGGAGTTTCTTTGGTGGGCAGAGACATGTCACTAAAACAAGGGACTGTCATTCACTCTACCCCCTGCCACCCAAACCCTAACTACAGACGCATCATACTATGCTTGGGGGGCCCACCTGGCGGAGAGATGCATTCAGGGCAAATGGAGCCCAAAGCAAATGCATCTGCATATCAACCAGAAAGAGATGCTAGCTGTTCAGAATGCTCTGACAGCCTTCAAGGACTTACTTCATCCAGGACAACTACTGATAAAGACTGACAACACAACGGTTATGTGGCACATAAACAAGCAAGGGGGGTACACATTCCTACCCCCTTTGCAGACTATCCATGGCATTGTGGAACACAGATTTGACTTACCAAATACATCTTCAAGCTCAATTCCTGCCAGGAAAACAAAATACTTTGGCAGACGACCTAAGTAGAACTGGATCCACAAATCTTCAGCATGTTAACACAGAAATGGGGGAGCCCAGACATAGATCTATTTGCCTCTCCCCAAAATTATCAGCTGGACAAATTCTGCACAAGAACTTATCACAGAAATGCATGGAAAGTGGATTCCCTATCCTTCAGTTGGAAAAACCTATCAGTCTATGCCTTTCCCCTTTGCCTCTTCTCTCCAAGGTCTTACTTAAAGTCAGACAGGAAAAAACAAAAATGATCCTAGTTGCTCTGAACTGGCCTTGCCAGCACTGGTACCCAATTATAAGGAATGTGTCTCAACTTCCTCCTTGGTACTTGCCTCAAATACCTCATCTACTGTCTCAGCAGAACAATCAAATTCTGCACACTCGGCTCCAAACTCTGAACCTTGCAGCATGGCTGATCATTTAATTATTCAAACAACACCTCTCAGTTAATATGTGATGGATGTCATTGAAGGCCTAGTAATAGAAAATCTTATGCTGATAAATAGAAGAGATTCTGTGCTTGGTACCAAGCACAAGGAACGGGCACAGCAAAGTCCAATATTCCTCAGATTTTACAATATTTCACTGAGATGCTGGACAAGGGCCTATCTTTTTCTTCAATAAAAGTCCATGCCTCTGCCATCCCGGCTCATTACAACACAGAGCCTCCCCTCTTTTCTCATCCTCTGCTTAAACAGTATCTTAGAGGGGCCAAAAATGTAAGGCCTCCCAGAAGATCACCAACTCCTGCATGGGACCTCAACTTTGTGCTGGAAAAACTCACACTGCCTCCTTTTGATCCAGCAGCTACTGCGGATATAATATTTCTAACTTGGAAAACAGCTTTCCTCTTGGCAGTCACTTCAGCAAGAAGGGTTTCAGAGCTACAGGCTCTCATGGCTGTGGAGCCTTTTATTACATTTTACCTGGACAGGGTGTCCCTCAGGACCAATCCTTCTTTTATGCCTAAGGTGGTATCCAGTGTGGCTCTTAACCAGACAATTCACCTGCCAACATTTTACCCAAATCCACAGAACAAGGGGGAGTAGATTCTGCATTCATTGGATGTACACAGACAACTAAGATTCTACTTAAACAGGACCAAATGTCTAAGGAAGTCTGAGCAACTACTGGTAGAATTTGCTGCAGGGTCAGAGGGGAAGGCTATATCAAAGCAGACTATTTCTAAGTGGATAAGCCACTGCATTCGTTTCTGCTACTTGCACCATGGTAAACCTGTGCCCAAGAGGATCAGGTCACATTCCACCAGGGCTGCCTCTACCTCAGCAGCTTTTCTCAGAGGGGTTCCAACCAAAGACATTCTAGAGGCTGCTACTTGGAGTTCTGTTCATACCTTCACAAAGCATTATCATTTGCCTCTCTTCTCCAAATCCAGGGCAGGCTTTGCCACTGCAGTTCTGCAGGGCCTTATAGCTGCTCCTAATGCTATTTAGTTCCATCCTCCCTTCCATAGCTTTGGGATTCTACCCAAATGTAGTGACTGCAACAGTGAAACACGAAGAACATAGTACAGTTGTGTACACTTACCATAAATGTAGATGTTCGAGTGTATTCACTTTTGCAGTCCAGGTTACCCACCCGCCATCCCCCTTTTCTATAACTTTTCTTTCCTTCACTATATACTAAAGCCTTTGTGGTGTATTTGCTTTTAGATGAAGGTAAAGTTTATGTTGCTAAAAGTGCATTTATATATATTTATGTTATATATATATATATATATATATATATATATATATATATATATATATATTTTTTTTTTTTTTGCTCCCCATTTGGGGGGCACCTGACATCTGGGGCAAGAAAAACTGAATGAAATGGCATCGGCTGCATGTTTTATACCCCTGACGACCTGACATCATGGAAGAGGAGACAGCAACTGACGCAGGACCCAAGACTTTGTGATTCAGGCCGACTGAGGGCAACCTGCCAGCAGATTACCCAAATGTAATGACTGCAGCAGTGAATACACTCGAACATCTACATTTATGGTAAGTGTACACAACTGTACTTTTCTGAAGAAAAAGAAGTTTATAACTCTAATTATTTGTTTTTATTTGTTAGGTGAAATTCACCAACTTTTAGATGAAAGTCACCAGTTTTAGGAGGGAGTAAGAGGGTCAGAGCTAGAATTTGAGTCAAAATCAAGTACATTGCTGAAAATCTGGGACAGTTGAGAGGTGAACACAGAGAGGTCACCTCCTGCCAACGACACAAAAGTGGAGGATTCCACTGATGGATCTCTTTCTTTTACACAGGAACTTTCAATTTAAGAGATTTTGTTCCAAAACCCTATACCCATAAGCCTGGACAATGGGAACTTTGTCCATTTGTTCAAAGGTGAGGTCCCAGTATGTCTTCACCCCTCTTTCCTGATCCCTTTGGGCACCAGTTGTCTGAAGACATGTCCATGATAATAAGGCAAGCCAGGAAAGAAAGCACTAGAAAATCCTATCAGGCAAAAACAAAAAGCTTCTCCCTCAGGTACTAAAGGTTCTTCAGGATTTCCCAGAGGTATTCCATGCAGTCTTAGCCTATACCTCCATTAAGGTCCACTTATCAGCTGTAGCTACAAGTCTACCTCTGGACCCCTCTCTCCTCCAGAAGGGCAGTAAAAGCATTATTTAAAGGGGTTTTGAACATCACACTCCCTAATGTCAGGTCTCAGAGTGGTGGGTTGTTCCACCCTGGGCCATTCATTTCATGCTATTAAAACTTATATATCTCGATTCAAACTAGCTTATTCAGGTCAAGTAAAGTTTCTTTTATAAAAACAGTATTTTTGTGGAAGTCTTCTCAGCCAGAAAGGTGTCAAAATGGTAGGGCTTCACATGCAAGGAACATTTCTTAGTGTTTCACCAATCCATCCTTCATGCCAAAGGTTGTGATGCAGGTCTCTCAAAATCAGGCAACATCATATTTTTTTTCCAAAACCACACAGCAAGGAGGATAGAATCCTCCTCATTCTGGATGTACACAGGCTGGCAGTTAATGTACTGTTTGGTTAAAACAAGGTTATACAGAGTGACCAGCTATTTATAGACTTTACAAAAAACAGAAAAGGGGATAACTATATAAGGACTGAAGCATAATTATCTGGGTGAAAACTCAGTGAGGATAAGTTGCTGAATATCCCAGCTACATAGTCTGTAAGACACTGACAAGCAGAATATCATGACAGACTAGAATAAAAGGTAACATTGGCCACACTGTCCATTGGAGGGTGTGGGGGGCAAAGCTCCCCTCACAGTTTAGGTAAATTATTGTTTTCTGCAAGGAGTTATTCATTGCAGTTATAAATATCTATGTGTATGGTTTAAAATGTATAAAGTATGTGGGGGGCTTCACTCTTTTGAACTTTCAGTGTTTTGGTCTCAGTCAAATGAAATTTAGGTCATATGAAGTAGAACAGTTTAATATATATATATATATATATATATATATATATATATATATATATATATATATATATATATATATATATATATATATATATATATATATATATATATATATATATATATATGTCTGTGTGGATAGATGTATAAATGTATATAATGTAATGTAATGCCTGTTCAATAATAGGTTCATAAGTTCATAGGTAGGTACTAGACTATTGGCTGTAGGGCCTATATAAGCCTAGCCAAAAACATACCCTGGCTTTCGCCACCCAAGAAAAATATTTTCCTGTGCCCCTGTCTTGCAGACCCACAGAGGTGTTCCTCGGGGTGAATTTCCTATTTCATCAAGATTTTTCTTGGAGTGCTAATGAGGAGCTTTGTTTGATATAGATAGGTAGTTTGTTCGAGAGTATGGGAGGTCTCTGGGAAAGAAATCTATCCCTCCAGCATGTTCTGTTTATTGTTGTGACATGGTTTAGGTCCCTAGAGCATGTAGCTCAGAAGGATTGGGATTTCTTTAAGTGGAACATGTCCAACAGCTCTGGGTTTGACATAGCTTTGTATGTTAGGCAGAGATCGCCTCTGAGAAGGTGAAATGTGATGGAGTAAAGCTGGAGTTTTTTGAGACGGTCTGCATTGGGCATCTGTTTGAGGCCGGTAATCCTCCTTGTGAGGTATTTCTGTGGCCTTTCCAGTTGTTGTAGATGTCTTGTAAGGTACATACCAAAAGGGGTGTTGTACTCTATAATGGGTCTAATGATTGATGAGTAGAGGGGAACAATGGCCTCGTTTTTCCTGGATGAGAATCCTTTTGTGATGAGGTGTGCCATGTAGAAGGATTTCCTGAGTACTGTGGCAATGTGATTATCAAGGGAGAGACTACTGTCCACCCCTGGTCCCAAGGTCTCTTATCACACTTTCAGTGTTAAGTAGACTAACACCTATGTGGTAGCTCATGGGTACAGAGTTTTTGCCAAAGGGGATGACAGTGCACTTTTTAGCATTGAGCTTGAGGCCATGGCTTTGAGACCAGGCATCTGTCTCAGTGAGGCCCTTTTGTAGGATGTCGAGATCATTAGGAGTTTTGATTATGGCTCCTAGTTTGCAGTCATCTGCGAACTTCGTTAGCCAAAGGCCTTCTGTGTTCACCTGTACTTCAGAAAAGTAGATACCAAACAGGAGAGGACCCAGGACTGAACCCTGTGGTACTCCACTTGTCACTGGTCTGAAGTCTGATTTGGAGTCTGCTACTTTCACAGTGTGTGTTCTGTCAGTGAGCCACTTGGCAACCCATCTTGTGACATTAGGATTTATATCATCCATCCATCCATCTGTCCACAACCCACTTTTCCAATTTTTGCACATGGGACTGGATGTCATTTTAGTGGCTGCAGTGGTGCAGAAGTTAGCGTTGTCGCCTCACAGCCAGAAGTCCTTCAGTTCGATTCTTAGCCGGATCTCCTTGTGTGTGGAGTCTGCATGTCCTCCCTATGGTCAAGTGAGTTTTAAAGACATGCAATAGGTGTGTGTGTGTGTGTGTGTGTGTGTGTGTGTGTGTGTGTGTGTGTGTGTGTGTGTGTGTGTGTTTGTGTGTGTGTGTCTGCCTGCCTTCTGTGAAGGTTGGGCACCAGGCTGGCAACTCGACACACAAAAACCCCCACTGCCAATCAGTCTGTGAATTGGTGAGCCACTGTAGTGACCCTTAACAGTTGAAGCTGAAAGACATTGCATTTTGGACTGGATGTCACTTTAATAGTGGCAGTTAGCTAGAGTCAGTGTTCACACTGCCTTAACGCAGTTGTTTCCTGTTAAGCATATGACTAATTAGTATGGGCCATTACCTAGGAATTCTACATTACCATGTAGCCAAGGAGACAGCCCACTGTAGCAATTCTACAGACTGTGTAGAATCATTGAGGTAGACCTGTCTCTGTATCAGAAAATGGTACCAACAGCGGGAATGCTAGAGTTAGGGCTTACCACTGGCATTACCCCTTTCTGAATCCCAGAACCTGTTTTATCTTTTAAAATTATATATATTGTTAAAAAGTGTGGTCTGTATTACTTCAGGATTCATTTTGCATTTTACATTTGGTTTGATGTATTTTTAACTTTGTTTATTCTGACACAATGAAATTTAATTTGCAACATGTTTGTTATGCCACAATCCCTGCTGCTAGTTGCTCTTTTGTTCTGTTGTAGTTTCAGGTTTTGATAAGACTAATCTTAAATGAGATATACTGGGTAATATTTTTCTTGTGATTCTGCAGGTGTTGTATATGCAATTAAATGTCCTTGGAATTTATTTTATATAAGTGAGACTAAAAGGATATTTCAGTCCCTTTTAAGCAGACATCTGTTTTTCTAAAACGTAAAGTTCACTGAGTGAACATTTTTCTAAATATAACAGTGATTATAGTCAGGTGTTAATTACTCTTCTGCTTCAGGTTACTATTAAATCATTTCAAGCACATCTGCTAACATATAGACTGTTAGAAAAACACAACAACACAACATTATTATATTAAAGTATTGTACACCAAGATCTAAAGAATTAAACAGGGAAATTAATTGGAAGTATCTAATTGGTCGATTTTAATTTCACATCTTTACTTTTCTTTATTGTTATTGGTTTGCACTCCTTTGTGCACTCTGTATTTTATGTATTACTTCCTTGAAGGCTGTTGTAGCTGAAGCACTAGGAGTACTTCATTAAAATTTCGTTTTACTTCCTCAGTCGTTTTTATTGATTTATAGTACAGCTGTGTCATCATCTCACTATAATTCTAGATGTTTGAGTACAGTCACTGCTGCAGTCTGTTTTCCTGCCCTTCTTCTCTTTTTCCATTTTTACGATCCCTAATGAGAAGTTTCACATTAAAGTCTTACAACAGATGGTTTCCCAGAAGTGGTCGCAGCACTACTAGCCATTGCCCCACCCAGATCATGTTAAACCTGCCTGAGATATCAAATCAACAAAGGCAACCTGCGATTGACAGTTCCTTTCAAATTCCTACTCTGCCAGTCAGTGTCATAATTGCTCATCTACCCTAGGGCGAGATTTGGGACAGTTCAATGAGTAGATGGTCCATGGCATCTTGTCACAGAAAGAAATGTTTACTTGCATCAGTGTGCTCGTAATGAGAGTTGTGTGGCTCATAATTATGACATTCCACTATATTGACTCAGGCCATAATAGTCATTCATTCAGGGAATACGACAGTCTGGTACATTGGTATATGGGGATGTACACATTAATATACAAAGCGTTGTAGTAGTGTAGCAGTAGGGTATGGAAATAAAAGCTAACTGCTTAGTAGACAGATTGAATTGTTGTATTTACCTTCATCAGGAATATATCCTAAGTCTTCAAGTAACAATAAAAATGTTTTAGATGCCTCTAACCCCAACTTGTGATGTGTGTCCCCAGCAAACAAAATGCTATAAATACATTTTTCTGATTCCTCCGCCAAATGGGCAAAGTAGTGCCGCCATTATGCAGGACGAGCTAAATGGACATCACTGCTCCTTTTCCCCATTTCCTCTGAGGATGAGGATGATACAAAAAGCTGAAATACATGCTGTCAGGGTGGGTCTCTTAACCCCATTGTGGTTCAGTTTGACTTGATTTCTACTTATCGCTCCTTATTCCTTTAAGAGCCCTGCTACAACTGCCATGCAAAATGTGAAATGTTGCTGTCATACCTACTAGGCAAACCCCATCCAGATCCATGAGATTCACCAATTAACTTCTCCAGTTCCAATGACAGCCAGCAGTCCAGCTTTTTCAAAAGAGTTGTATCCTTTCTTATGTCTTCTCAGGGACTATCAGCTAGAAACATTTACTTCCTTACAAGAAAAAGAAGCAACATTTCTCTGCATGGGCCAGTGCTAATGGTGCTTTACCATTCACTGTGTCAGGACTTGTGCTGCTGTCTTATTTGTCAGATCTGTTTGACTCAGGATTAATCAATCTTCAGTTGTAGTTCACCTGACATTTTCAACTTTCATTCATGTCTTTTTCTTTGGCTTTCTTAAACGATTGCAAGGCATTGTTTAAGGGAACAGTCCGTGTGAAACTCCACATTCTAGAATCAGTTCCCCCTTGGGACTTACAATTAATTACTGAGAAATCACCATTGTAGCTGTTTGAGCCATCCTGTTCAGCAGATTTAACATCTGTGTTTTGGAAAACTTTTATGCCATATTTCATAGGGAAAGACCGGTCCTCATGGCAAAATTATCACATGTGCTTAAATTAGCCACAAAAGCCAATCTGAATCAGTGTATTAATCTGCAGGTGCTTTTTTTTCTCCTTAGCTAACTTTGAATAAAGTATCTGCTCCATCACATAGCTGTTCATCAGTACTCTAGATTTTATGTGGTAGAGCAAAAGTCCTTCCACAAATATTTTATTGTAGTAGTTTCAACATTTAAACTGACTTTGAAAATTTCTAATCTTATTCTCTCAAAATGTTTAGTGAACTACTGAATTCTCTAATGAAAAGCTTGGAAAAGCATTTCCAGTGAGTCTTAGGTTGCTTTTTGTAGAACTATAATTACTTTTGCAACTGTTCTATATAGCACAATGGTAGATGACATTTCTGCAGCAGCATCTTGGTCTTCCCTGAATACTTTTGCCAGCCACAAAAATCTAGATGTCTTATCCAGACCATTCTCTTCTTTTGGTGTCACTGTTGCCCAAGGTATGTTTTCATTGTAATGGCCAGCTGGGCATATTTGATAAGGATTATACCCTAATAGTTGCAGATGTTTAGTACCTTAGATGGATCTCAAATACAAAACCTATATACTTACTGTAATGATACCACTTCTAAAAGAAGATCTGTCTTTGGTAATAGGTTCAAGCTGTCTTTGTGACCCATTTTAAACCTAGGTAATTTCCCTTTCAAAGGTGAGAATCAAACCCTGTATCTTGTGTCTGTGTGGTAAACACCTTAACCATTTTGCCAAACCCCAACCTCATTGTTTTACTCCATCCAGCACTTGAGGTGTTTTTTCTGTTGCCTTTCTTCTTCTTCTTTCTTCATTCTGAAGACTTGGAGAGTAAGAGAACATCATGGCTAACATTGTGGCAGAGAGGGAGGAAGGGAACTCTAATAACTGCTGCATGGATAACTGTTGCTCAGTTAGTGGCCACAGCACTGGAGGAACCAGGCAGGCAGGGAGAAGAGTGAAGAGGCACAGCTTGCTTGCACTGGAGGAATCAGGCAGGCATGGAGAAGAGTGAAGAGGCACAGCTTACTTGCACTGGAGGAATCAGGCAGGCAGGGAGAAGAGTGAAGAGGCACAGCTTGCTTGCACTGGAGGAATCAGGCAGGCAGGGAGAAGAGTGAAGAGGCACAGCTTGCTTGCACTGGAGGAATCAGGCAGACAGGGTGAAGAGTGAAGAGGCACAGCTTGCTTGCACTGGAGGAATCAGGCAGGCAGGGAGAAGAGTGAAGAGACACAGCTTGCTTGCCTGTCATTGAGGGCTGGAAAATGAGGTGAGAACTTGGTGAGCACTCAGATTGTTTGATGTCTCCAGTGGAACCTAGGTAAACCACTGCCCATGCTTGAGAATGGGAGGACAACATGGCCATTTTCTGGTAGTGCCTTCTTGGGATAGTGAGATGGGGCCAGCATGGTCAACCAGTTATACACTCCTTTCCCTTACAAGCTGAATGAGTGCAAAGGGACATATGGCACATAATTGTTTGAACTATTTTTGATGACTTTTGAATACTGGCCAAGGCTCTTTCCACCTCCATAGTGCCTTTTTTGGGCAAGGCTCAAAAGACAAACCCACCGCCGTAAATAGCACAAATAACAAAAAAGTGAGGGTAATGCTACTCAATGCCAGAAGTCTAAACCTCAAAATGCACGCACACGAGGCACTCTTCAGTATGGAGAAAATTGATATATGTGCAGTAACAGAAACCTGGTTTAAGGCTCCAGAGAGCACCCGAGCAGTACCAGGCTACAACTCATACCATACATTTTGGCCAAAGAACCCGAGCCGAAATACAAAAGGTGGGGGTGTATCCATATTCAAAAGGATACCCACAACTCCAGATTAGTGGCACAGCACGATGCTTCAGAGATCATCCATGTGCAACTAACAATGGGCAAAACTGCAATTCAAATTGTAGCTTGCTACAGATCACCCACCATGTCCCAGGACCCCCATTCCACATTTCTGGAAACACTGGGAAACATAAAGGTCCTACCAAACAGCCTAACATTGGGTGATTTCAGTTACCCAAACATTAACTGGGAGAACTACTCAAGTACTAACTCTCTTGCCCAACATTTCCAAGAATTTATAAACTCAAACGCCCTGGTTCAACTGGTCAACACTCCCACCAGAGGTGACAACATGTTGGACCTATTCATCACCAACATGGGCGACTGGTGTTCCACACCGGAGGTCAACCCCTCACTGGTTAGATCTGACCATAAATAAATCACTTTGGATATCCACATTCCGCCCCACTCCCGGACAAAGAAACCACCGTGAAAAACTTTTCAAAAGCAAACTTCACGTTGCTTAAGACCGAGGTGGAAAGTTTCAAAGCCTCCATGCTGAAGAATAATGCTGTCCAAGCTGCAAAATCCTTTACTAATGCATTCTACGGGCACCTACAAGAATGCATGGATTATGCCATCCCAAGCAAAACCAAGACTCGCTCCTCCAAGAAAAGGAAACCAGTCTGGTGGACTCCTGACATAAACAAGCTATACAATAGAAGGAGGAAACTAGTACAGAAAAGAGTAAAAACCCAAGAAAGGACGACATCCCTGATCAGTATCAGCAAGAAACTACAATCCCTCATAAAATCATCCAAGGCGAGCTTAGAAAGTAAAATTGCCAAGGACTCCAAAGATAACCACAAGGCATTCTTTAGCTATGTCAAGAATCTAAGTGGCAATGCTCAGATCTGCTCAGAGTTAGTGCAGAATGGCACAAAATACACTGAACCGACCAATATCACCAACATCCTGGCTGACAGGTTCAGCGCAAACTTCAGTCCCCTCTCACCCCCAAAAGGGCCCATAACCATATCAGAAGAATGTAGAGTCCCTGAAATCACAGACACTCAGGTTAAAACAGCCCACTCCAAGCCAAAAACACAGCATCAATGGGACCAGACGGTGTCCCAGGCTGTGTCCTACACTAGCCCAAAGACGAACTAACCCCTCACCTAAACACACTGTTCAAACTCAGCCTCTCCACAGGCTATATACCCATAGAGTGGCACACAGCAACAGTTATTCTGCTCCACAAAAGTGGAGCCACAACAGACCCCAGGAACTATCACCCAATAAGCCTGACTAGCTTGGTCTGCAAGGCTGTGGAGCACATCATCATGGAATGATACGGACAAAAAGAATAAAACTTAAATCTGCTCCTTGGCTGACCAAAAACACACTATTAACCATGCAGCATAACGATAAAGCCTGGGCACACTACCAGAAAAACAAGACCCCCCTACTCCATAACGAATACAAAACACTTTGAAATAAAGTAAAAAAACTCATCATCTCTGATCGACAAAACTACTTCTCTATACTCCAAAATAATAATAAAACAAACCCTCAAAAATTCTGGAAAGGTATTTCTATCCTACTTAACCCCAGCAAACCAGGCACCCCAACCCCAGACCCCAATGCTACAGAATTAGACATAGCTACCCAATTTAATTATTTTTTTATTGAATCTATTGCCAAATTAACCTCTTCATTCTCAAACACCTCCACATTCTCTAATACACCCCCACCCTTCACTACCAACACTTTGTCCAGCACTGTTACCACTCCCTCTTTCCAATCAACTAACTCTCTACCCTGTACCTCTTCTCCTACTATAACTTCCTCATCATCCTCATCACCCCCTAATACCCCTCTTCCCACTCCCCTGTATTCTCATTAAAACCTATTCCCACTTCTATTATAAAAAAACTCCTTCTGAAATTGAAACCATGCACCAACGCTCCCGACAACATCCCATCTTACTTTCTCAGCATAGCTGCTGAATCAATTACCTACCCCATCAGCATCTTAATCAACCGCTATCTCCAAGAATGTATAGTACCTCAAATCTGGAAACAGGCCTTTATCATACGTTTACATAAAGGTGGTAACAATAACAATATCACTAATTTCCACCCCATAGCTATCCTGTCTCCCATTTCTAAACTCCTAGAAAAGTGTGTCCAACTTCAGCTCCTACCACATCTCTTAGATAACAACCTTCTAACTCCTACACAACATGGTTTCAGACCAAATCACAGTACCATGACAGCCCTCCTCTCCTTCCTTGAAACTGTAAATAAAGCCCGCGACTCTGGTCTACTTGTTTCTACCCTACTACTCGACCTGTCCAAGGCCTTTGATACTATCTCACACAGCCTGCTCTTAACTAAACTCTCAGAACTTAACCTATCTCCCTCCTCTCTGAACTGGTTCTTCAGCTACTTTTCCAATAGATACCAAGCTGTAAAATGGAAAAAGATCTCCTCCCCATTTCTCAATACCCCTACCGGAGTTCCCCAGGGCTCCATACTGGGTCCCCTTCTCTTCAATATATTTATAAATGATTTCCACAAATCAATTCCATTCTCAAACATCATCCAATATGCAGATGACTCAACTATTATCTGCTCTGCCACATCTATCCCCACACTCATAAAACTCACACAAGAAGCTTTCTCAACCACTGAATATTGGATGAAAGAAAATCACCTAGCACTCAATGCTTCCAAAACTAAATTAATGGTATTTACCCCCTCAAAAGTCACTCCCTTCGATATTAATGCATTCTCAATTACTAGCCAAAATAACTCACCTCTAGAACTGGTGACGGAGACCAAGTTACTCGGGGTCCAAATCGATAGCCAGCTCAAATTCAACTCCCACATACAAATAAATATCAAAAAACCCATCAAAAACTAGGTATGCTCTACCGACCAAATCATTACCTTACACCTGCCACCAAAATCACTGTTTCTACTTCCTTTCTTATCCTGTCTCTTCTATAGGGAGCTCCACTTCTAACTAATCTACAGTCCACTCTAAAAAAAACAACTCTCCTCTTGCTACAACAAAATCGCCAAGTTCGCTACCAGCCATAAGTCCTCCACCCACCACTGTTCCTCCCTTCAAAAACTAAAATGGCTAGAACTACCCAATCATCTCACCTACACTCAACTAACTCTTGCCCACAAGCTCATTCTCAACCCCTCCCTCTGCCCGTCCCTTTCCTCTGCCTTTAAAATGTACCTACCTGATAGAGTATTAAGGTCAAACAATCAAAATCTATTAGAAGTGTACAAACCAACTCATCCCCCAGGCAAAAACCTTCTATCCTATAGCACAGGAACTCCTACCACCATCCATTCGCACCACCAGTAACCATTTTATTTTCAAAAGAACTCTTCATTCTTACCTATCATCCCACTGGGAATGCTCTTGCTCCCACCCCTCATAACTAACACTGGAATTTCTTCTTTCTTCACCTTCCTTCATTCCCCTGTTTACTCCGGCAAATTTTCCCCTCTTTTTTCCATAACATATACTCTATTATTCCTATGGTATATGCAAAGAATGTATCAGACTTTACTTCTTAAATTTATGCTTTCTAATATGTAATTACTTCCTGCATTGCCTTGCAACATTCCTTTGTTAGGCTGTTTCATCTGTTAGATCCATCACAACTCTGTATTATTTCGAATGTTTGTTAACTATTTGAAATTATTTGTTGAACCTATTACAATTGTATAATTATCAATAATAATCTACTGTACTTAGACTGTTTTGGAGCTTTTCTCCCCAGGACTCCATTGAAAACGGGTTCATCATGGCCCAATGGACTATCCTGGCAAACCAACTGCAAATAAATAAATAAATAAACTCATTAACAGAGACATTGGGAACCTCCAAACGCTGAAACCTACCCAGTTCGGCTTTGTTAAGGGCAGATCATGCCTCCTAAACCTGGTGGACTTCTTTGAGACAGTTACCAAGACTATACATGAGGGAAAGGTGGTATACATAGCCTACCTAGACCTCACAAAGGCCTTCGACACCATTCCCCATTCTGGTATTATAGACAAGCTCACCAGCCTGAACATAAACCCCTATGTTACAAGATGGGTTGCCAACTGGCTCATGGACAGAACCCACATGGTGAGAGTTGCGGGAGCTAGGGCCGAATCTAAACTGGTTACAAGTGGTGTTCCCCAGGGCTCAGTCCTGGGACCCGTCCTGTTTGGCATATACTTCTCACAGGTACAGGCAAGCACAGGAGGACTATGGCTGACCAAGTTCGCAGACAACTGCAAGCCAGGGGCTATAATTGACTCTCCGGCTGACACAGACATCCTGCAAAAGGGTCTCACTGAGATGGATACCTGGTTTCAAAATCATGGCCTCAAGCTAAATGCCAAAAAGTGAATAGTCATCCCCTTTAGAAAAAACAAACTAGCAACAAACTGCCCCATAGGTGGTAGTCCCCTAAATACAGAAGATGTAATAAGGGATCTGGGGACCCAAGTAGATAGTAATCTCACCTTTGATAATCACATTGCCAAAGTGGTTAGAAAATCCTTCTATGTGGCCCACCTAATCACAAAAGAGTTCGCATCCAGATCAAAAGAGGTCATTGTGCCCCTCTGCTCATCACTCATCACACCCATCATAGAGTACAACGCCCCATTTAGGATGTACCTTACAAGACACCTGCAACAGTTGGAAAGACCACAGAAGTACCTCACCAAGAGGATCACGGGCCTCAAACAGATGCCTTATGCAGCTCGACTGAAGAAACTCCAACTGTACTCGGTTGCATACCGCCTACTCAGAGGTCATCTCTGCCTGACATATAAGGCCATGTCCAACCCAGAATTGATGGACATGCTCCACCTAAAGCAAACCTTATCCCCTCGAGCCACATGCTCTAGGAATCTAAACCTCACCACAACAATAAATAGGATGTGCTTGAGGGATAGATTCCTGTCCCAGAGACTTCCCATTCTTTGGAACAAGATTCCAATCTACATTAGGCAGAGCTCCTTACTAACACTCTTCAAAATAAACCTTGACGAGTGGATGGGAAACAGAAAGTTTACCTTGGGGATCACTTCAGTGGCTCTGCTGGACAGAGGCACAGGGATCTAATCTAAGGGGCAGCGAAAGCCAACACATTTTGGCTAGGCTTATAAATGCCTTTGAGCAGATAGCCTAGTATCTACCTATGAACCTATGACTGCCTAACATAATGGCACCATCTAATCAAACATTGCCCCTGTGATGGAGAACTAATGGGGATAGAGAAGGTTCTGGATAACCTGGGAAAGTTTTATGGTCTGAGAAGGCTTAATAACTGTCTCATATGGACTTAGTGGTTGTCAAAGATGGATCTTCCTTTTACAGCCCTATCATTATGGTAAGCTATAATTTTCATGTCTACTTAAAGACTAGAGCACCATGCTTGTGGTATAGAAACCATTTATAATGAGTGAAAATCACTTTTGGTACATGATACAGCTTACTTGTAAGCACAAAAAGGAATAAGTACATGAAACACAATTTGCACTGACACATTTCTTTATTGGTATGTAGGGCATTGTGTCTGAGTAGTGTGTTATACAGTGATAGTTAGAACTGGTGTATAATGACACCTAGGTTAAGGTGTGAGGGTGGTTGGAGTTAGTGATAGGGGAGGACTGTCTGATTCAATGTACATTTGCAAGAAGGTCCCCCAGTTTTTTTTCTAAGTCCTCACTAGAACTCAGTGAATGCGGTGTCCAAGACAGCTGTCCATTGGAGATCATTGTTGTGTGTGCTGCATAACATGGCAGACAACAAAGCAGAGAGCAAGTAGCAATGGAGAAGCCAGGTGGCTTATTCATGGAAGATGTGAAACAGGCTGTATAATGCAGTAGAATTGTTACATCTAGTTTCCATAGATATATCACAGCTGGCCTCATGTTAAAGCTTTGTCTGTGGCTTTCTTGGTAGTGATTTCTTCCCTGTTCTTCTATAAAATCTGTGTCTGTATCATTGGCCTTGAAATGCCCTTAGCGATTATAAAATAAAATGTGGTCTAAGGAAACCCTACTCACTGTGACAGATTTTAGTATTGCAAAATCAACTATGTCCATAAATAAATGTGTTAACTATTAAATAAATGTATTGTCAATTATGCTGTGGTACTATGTATGCAGGAAAAACTGTTATTCTTAATATAATACAAAGCACAGCTGGAATGAAGCATACTGAGGAAAGGCCAGGGTTACTGATACTGTAGCACCATCAGTGGTTCAGCTGGTAGCATACTTACTTTCGATGCTGAGAAGATCAACAGGTTACGGGTTCTATCCCCACATCAACTCCTTAGATGCAGTTTTCTGTACTGACACCAAGCCAAGGTACCATCTACTTGAGTTTGTGGTAGTTCAGAAGAATATAAATGATCAGTAAAACAAAACAAGCTCGAACAATGCAGTTTCACACAGAGCTGTTGGAGAAGGAGCACTGACTAAAACTCTGATCTGTGATATATAACAATAAGTAGACTGTTTTTTTTTTGCTTATTTTTATTAGTTATTGGTTATTCTATATATGTATAGCACTTTTATTGTCTGCTGCATACTTTATTATTGTATTTTATAGCTATTGGCTCACTGCCTGTAGTGTTTTCTGCTTGAAAAGTTTCCATATTTAAGACTGTTTCTGGGCCTAGTTGTTAGTTAGAGGCTGTGTTCTCAGCTTATTTTCAAGGCCATCTTAGTTAGCAAAAAACATCCCCCACTATAGTGAGACTGTAGTGTTTATGGTCATTGCTGGTTGGGGTTGCCAAGTCTACGGCTTGGAGAAAGCACCTCATTGGTTCTTTTGATATTTTTTTAAAGTTGTTTCAGGTTTCAAATATCTGTTACTTAAGAAGTTAACTTGAGTGTTTTCTGCCATTCCACACAGAGCTACTAGAGAAAAAGCACTGACTAAAACTCTGATCTGTGATATATAACAATATGTAGACTGTTTTTTTTTTTTTGGCTTATTTTTACTAGTTATTGGTTATTCTAGATATTTATAGCACTTTCATTGTCTGCTACATACTTTATTACTGTATTTTATAGCTATTGGCTCACTGCCTGTAGTGTTTTCTGCCTGAAGTGTTTTCTGTAGTGTGTTCTGACTAGAGAGCTCACCATCCTCCCTCCCTATTGGTATCTTGTGTTTATACCGGCTGGCCTTGCAGTTGCCCTCCCCTACTGTAAATTTGATCTTGGACACTCCTCCCAGTCTAGTGTCATTAGCTCATTCTATCTAATACAGGGAGAATATCTGAGAAGGCCAACCCACTTAGGTTCTTTACTTTTGTTCCTCCTTTCTCCCTTACTATTTTCCTAGCTAGTATAGTCCTAGTGTTCTGACTGTGCTTCTCAAACATTTTGGAAATATAGAGTATATTTTAGTGCATTTATTAAAACTGTATTTGCCTTAATATTGCTACAACTCAGGTGCTCTAGGTTGCACTGCATCTGAATTGTTTGTGTTGTTTTAGCTGTTTTTCTGTGTGTATATATATATATATATATATATATATATATATATATGTATATATATAGACTTTACTGTATATGTAAACTAGCTACTTATTCTACTGTGTTACTACCTCTTAAATCGTTTTTTTCATTTGTGCACTTGCCTTGCTTCATTTAAAAAGTTTTAAATTGCTAATTTTGTAGAGTTTTAATTGCATTTACTGTTTAAGGCTACACACTCAAGTGTGTTAGCCTTTTCTGTGTTTCTTTACTGTATTATTGCATTGTTTAGCCTGTTTTAACAAAAAAAAAAAAAAAAACATACTATCTTGTATGCTTGTTTCCTGCCCTTCCTAGCTAGTATAGTCCAGATCCCAGGCTTTGCTGGTTTCAGGCCTTTATTTTCTGTGTTCAGAGCTATCCAGACCTTGCTGTGGTAGAGGGAAGTCCTACCAGGCTTGGCTGGTTTAAAGACTTTATTTTCTGTGTTCAGAGCTATCCAGACCTTGCTGAGGTAGAGGGAAGTCCTACTGCTTACCAGTGGGAGTTGTGAGCATTGTACTGCCTGTCTAACACTAGAGGAATGGTTTCCAGCTCTGAAATTGTAATTGTATTAGCAATTTTGGGGTGATTTCTATCCCTTTCAACTTTCTGGCTTAAAAACACATGTGTTTGCATGTTCTTTGCATTGTGCAGCACTACGGTTAAACTATTCCAGGTTCCAGAAAGTGTGCTCTTCAAAGTTTCCCTTAGAACTAGCTGGTTTCTCAGTAGTAGCATACAAATCTGAACCCCTGTGACTAGCACTTGCTGTAGAACCTGCTGGAAAGCACTAGGAAGCCTTAAACTGATACAAGCACTCAACTCTCCTTGTTAATAAGGAGAAATTAATCGTAAGCACTAAACAGTCTATAATTGCAAAGTACCTTGCAAAGGTAAGGGAAAACAGCTCTTGTACTTTACAAAAAAAGCATCTAAACAGGCATGTCCAAGGGTCAGCTTCTGGTGATTTCTCCTGTCCACCTGGTGAATCTGGGCATACTGGGGCAATGCAGCAACTGCCTCATGTATACAGACAACCCTCTCCTTCTACCACCCAACACTACAGCCTGCGAGAGATGCACTTACATAGCCAAACTGGAAGCAAAGCTCTCTCCAGCCAAGATTGTGCTAGACAGTCAAGAGGAGAAGGTTAACACCTGCACTACACCTCAAGCAACACATAGCCTTTCAAAACCCATAGAATCAACACCCACATATGCGGAGGCCCTTAACATTAACCGGCCCAAGCAACAAGGACCTCCAAAGCTGAAACGCAAACAAACACCAGTCAAAACCAAAGTGACCATAGCTCACAACACCAGTGTGCCACCCAACAACAGCCCCTAAGGCAAGAAAATGTACCCAACACTTTAGTCATAGGCGACTCTATAGTCAGGCACACTGATATCCCACTCACCTGGCTGAACAAGGAGAAATTTGCAGTCAGCTGCCTATCGGGTGCCAGGATCTGCCACATAATGCATGCACTCAAGTCACTCCACAACAAGTAGAAATACGACTCTGTCATTGTCCATGTTGGAGTGAATGACTTGAGAAGTACCTCCCTGGACTACATGAAAAGAGACATGGAAGAGCTCTCCGATCATGTGGCCCAGACAGGTATGACCCTAGCCCTGAGTAGCATCCTGCCTTCGCCCAGAATGATACCACAGTATAAGGACAAAATGATTGACTTCAAAAAATTACTAAGCTTCTGGTGTCATTTAAAGGGGATTCAGTATCTGTCTGCCTGGGATGACATGATCGACAAACCACAATGCTTTGCCAGAGATGGTCTGCACCTGTCTCCCCTGGGATTCAGGTTACTGGCTAAAGCTCTTGCCATCTCTATAGTGCCTTGTTTAGGCAAGGTTCAAAGGACAAAACCACCACCGTAACAGATACAAGCATGCAAAATATGAATGTAATGCTACTCAATGCTAGAAGTCTAAACCTCAAAATGCACTTTCTCGAGTCACTCCTAAAAATGGAGAACATCGATATCTGTGCAGTAACTGAGACCTGGTTCAAGGCTCCCAAGAGCACCCCTGCAATACCAGGCTACAACGCTTACCACACTTTTTGGCCACCAAACCAAGACCAAAATACTAAAGATGGAGGAGTGTCCATAGTCACCAAGGATATTCACACCTCCAGGCTAATTGCCCAACACAATGCATCTGAAATTCTCCAGGTGCAACTAACACTAGGTAAGACTACAATCCAAACTGTAGCTTGCTACAGGTCCCCCACCATGCCCAAGATTCTCCCTACACCTTTCTAAACATACTGGAAAATATTAAGATACAACCAAATACCCTAATACTGGGTGATTTCAACTACCCTGCCATTAACTGGGAAAACTACTCGGGTACCAACACCTTTTTCCAACGGTTCTTGGAATTCATAAATTCCAATGCCCTGGATCAACTAATCCATTGTCCCACCAGGGGCTCCAATATCCTAGACCTGGTCATTACCAACATGGGAGATAGATGCTCCACACCAGTGATTACCACCTCATTGGTCAGGTCTGACCATAAGCTAATCCACCCTTGACATCAACATCCCATCCCCACCCCCCAGTAAGGAAACCTCTGTAAAAAACTTCTCCAAAGCCAACTTCATGCTACTGAAGTCAAAAGTGACAAACTTCATGACACTCATGCAGACGCGATTTGAAAGTTTGACTGCTAAATCCTACACTAAGACACTGTACAAGCACATCCACTCGTGCATGAATTGTGCCATCCCAAAAAGAACCAAGATGCTCTCCTCCAAAAAAAAGGAAGCCAATCTGGTGGTCCCCTGCCATAGACAAACTGTACAACAGAAGGAAGAAACTGTTGCAGAAAAGAGGGAAATCCCAGGATGCAAAAAACTCCCTTATCAGCCTCAGTAAGAAGCTGAGATCCCTCATAAAATCCTCCAAAGCTAGTTACGAAAATAAAATTGCCAAAGAGTCCAAAGACAACCACAAGGCATTCTATAGTTATGTCAAGAATCTAAATGGCAATGCTCAGATCTGCTCTTAGCTACAACAAAGTAGCATTAAATATAATGATCCCACGGATATTGCCAATATCCTGGCAGATCGATTTAGTGCCAACTTCACCCCCCTCTCACCCCCTAAAGGGCCCTTCTCAATACCAAAAGATTGCCAAATTCCGGTAATCAAGGCCACACAGGTAGAAACTGCACTCTCCAAAGCTAAGAATACAGCATCCATGGGACCAGATGACAGCCCGGGCTGTGTACTACATGAACTACAAAATGAACTGGCACCTCACCTAAGTGTCATGTTTAATCATAGCCTCACCTCAGGCTTCGTGCCCACTGAGCGGTGCACAGCTACAGTTATCCCACTCCACAAAGGGGGGATCCACCTTGGATCCTGGGAACTACTGTCTCATCAGTCCGACGAGCCTGATCTGCAAGGGCATGGAACACATTATCATGGAACTTATAAACAAAGACATTGACAACCTTTAAACACTGGACCCCACCCAGTTTGGGTTCGTGAAGGGCCGATCTTGTCTCCTGAACCTGATTGACTTCTTCAAATCAGTCTCCAGAGTTGTGGACGAGGGTAAGGAGGTCCACATAGCCTATCTGGACCTCGCCAAGGCCTTTGACACCACCCCCCACTCTGGAATCATAGATAAACTTACTAAGCTGGGCATAAATCCCTATGACACTCGATGGGTTGCCAACTGGCTTACTGACAGAACCCAGACTTTAAAAGTAGCCAACTCCAAATCCAGCTCCAGACAGGTTAGTGGAGTACCTCAGGATTCAATCCTGGGACTGTCCTTGTTTAGCATCTACTTCTCTGAAGTACAAGCCAACACTAAGGGACTCTGGCTAACAAATTTTTCATATGACTGCAAACTAGGAGCCATTATTGAATCCCCAAATTATGTGAATATTCTACAAAAGGGCCTTACAGAAACAGATGCTTGGTGTCAGAGCCATGGGTTCAAGTGTAATGCCAAGAAATGTATAGTTATCCCCTTTGAGAAAAAACATGTACCCATGAATTACCACATAGGTGGCAGTACACTAAACACTGAAAGTGTGATGAAAGACTTAGGGACACAGGTGGACAGTGGTCACACCATTGATAACCACATCGCCACAACAGTCAAGAAATCCTTCTATGTGGCAAACCTCATCAATAAGGGCTTTTTATCCAGAAAAAAGGAGGCCATTGTCCCACTGTACTCATCCCTCATTAGACCCATTTGGTATGTACCTCACAAGACATCTGCAATAGCTGGAAAGGCCACAGAAATACCTCACTAAAAGAATCACAGTTCTAAAGCATATGCCCTATGCTGACCATCTAAAAACACTCCAGCTATACTCTGTGATAGTCTACTCAGAGACGATCTCTGCTTAACATACAAGGCCAAGTCAAACCCTGAGCTGTTGGACATGCTCCACTTAAAGAAATCCCAATCCCTCAGAGCCACACGCTCCAGGGATCTAAACCTTGTCATCACAATGAACAAAACATGCTGGAGGGATAGGTTCCTGAACCAGAGACTCCCCATACTCTGGAATAGACTGTCCATACATGTCAAGCAGAGCACCTCCTTGGCCCTCTTCAAAAGGAACCTTGACAATTGGATGGGAGATAGGAAATTCACCTCGGGGATCACGTCAGTCGCCCTGCTAGACATTAGTCCAGGGAAGTAAATATTGTGGGAAGAAATATCCAGGGAGTTGTTATGGCTAGGCTTGTATAGGCCCTACAGCCGATAGCCTAGTACCAACCTATGAATCTAATTGAGCATTCACTTCATACATCACATCCTGTGCTTTGGCATTTTGCCTTCAAAAGATGAAAACAATGATATAAGCCCATTGTTTTATACCTGGTTCCCCCTACTGACTTAATTAAATACTCTTGTTACCATTTAAATATTCAGCATACAGCATACTTTAAATATATTGCATTTTCCCAAAATGTATTATCTTTGATAAATATTAATAAATTAACAGGATGCATTGCTAAAGTTACATAAATAAATACATTCCTTTTATAATTATGTTGAATGCCAACTATCTTGTACTCAAATTACCTTCAAGATTTAAACCTTTTAGATGGAGTCTCCTAAAATTCAGAATCATCCTGCTTTCTATATCAAATAACTTTAAGATAAAGTCACTTTCTTTCCACATAAAAGGTTGACCCAACACATGAAATAGGAGAGTTTCATCAGACCCAGCAAGTACAGAGTGGAAATGCTCAGCAACGGAACTGCCCTCGTGTTCTGGCTACATATGGCCCCCAAGTGCCCCAACACTCTTACTTTCTGGTCTGATGAAACTCTCAGAGTTAATCTGAGGTCCATCCAGCTAGAAATCTAAACATTTATTTTGTTTTGACATTTGTTAACTGGGTGTGTCCGACTGAGCCTCAGCCCATTTTCAGCAGAAGCCCAAGGAGAAAAGCTCCAAGAACAGAATATAGTTAAATGTATAGAAAGTGGAGAGTAGCAAGCGTCTAATATAAATTATGTCTAACACATAAGTAGCTGTATAAACAAGTTAAAAGTACAATGCAGTAATGATATATGTAGAAGTTTCTTCAACTAGCAATAATTGTAATACAGAAAGTAGCTGTGTACACATTCTATTAATATACTAATAGTAAAAAAATTCTAATAGAGAAATAGCTACTATATGCACTGTTAGTAAGGTGAATGCAGCAGAGAATGGCAGTTACCTTAGACATAGTTCAGAGACTGGAGCAGAATAAGGTAGGGATGAGAAGTTTGGAGTTTGAAGTGAGAGCACGGGGGTAGGTGCATTAGAAGTATGAGTGATAGAATAGAGATATAATTAGCACAGCATTTGAATACCAAATAGCACATAATTATTCTCACTTCTAGTAGGAATGTGTGATACTACTCAGAAACATGTTTAAAACACAGAGAGTGACAAAATGATGGAATGTGTAAGCACTAAAAGATCTGTAGATTTAATGAACTGTATTGCAAAATTCTGCTGTGCAAGTTAATTTATTTTTCACTACCAAATCCAATACAAAGCAGACATTCATCAGTGCAGTGCTCCATATTGCCTTTTCCCCTTCCTCACTGAGAATCAGTCAATTGGTTTTCTTCCCTGTACTAGAACAGAATTTTCATCACTGTGCTAGCCAAATTGCCTGTAGTTAGTACACGTGCCACCTTGGGTGTCTTTTCTGAACATTGGCCATGCCCAGTGGGATTAAACCTATCCACAAAACTAACTAAAACAGGGTAGCTATGATATCTAAGACTGCTCATAGCTGCAACAGCGCCACTAACACCCGTTATTTAATTTGTGCACTCAGTACACAACCCTTACTGACCAAAACTTGAGGTATTAGAGAGCACACCACTTTTAGTCATGCTGCTGAAACACAAGATCAGGGATTGTTAGGGCTTGCGCTTTTGTCTGTAGTGTGCATTTCACATCAAAGACCTCAACTTAGAGATTAGTAGAGATTCTAGTACTTATTGTGTTCACAGGGAAGCCACAGTAACTGTGTAGGTGGAATGGAGTATAAACACTGTTTGCCAAAATGTCATCAGTAGGTGGAAAAGGCTGCTTGCTCCTGCTAAGTAGGAGATGAAGCATACATGTTATGCAGTAATGAAGATTTACAGGGCTATGAGATGTGATGGTAGGCTGCACATAACTTTGAAGCCCCATTCACATGTTCCACATATAGATAGCACTATCTTATTGCGGCTTAAACCAAGCCTGTAATTGCATGAAACATTCCCATTATTGGTGGAAGCATATGTCTAAAGTAATTTTATTACTGCATTTAACTGCCTGATGCCTGCCTGGTAGTAACTTTTGTGGCAAAATACGGCTTTATGTAAAAGTGTTTTTCCATTAGAATTAATGAGGATGAATAGTACAGGAAGGAGTATATGAGCAAAGATGTCACACTCCTACATTGCATGCTAAGTGGCTGCATATAAAATCGCACACTAATCCTAATTTATACTAGTGAGAGTTTTTAAAAGCTGTCAGGGCATCATTTCTAAACATAATATATATAGTGGATAATTGCTTTAATCAGGAAAGCTCACTGTACGGTAACTTTTACAAGAATAGTTAGAGAGCATTTGTATTTAATATACTTGTCTGCACTGCTTAGATAACTACAGGATATTTGCAGGTATTTTTGTAGAAGAGAAATTAAACTGTGGCCTTAGGCATTCTAAAATGAACCAGATCCCTTATATATTTGTTTACCTCTTCAGTGTAAATTAAAGTCATGTGAAACAATTTATCATGAGACAGTTACAAAGTTAATGTGAAAGTTCAGTTTAAGTGAATAGATAACTCTATAAAACATGTTTTAATTTGTACCAACTCTCACACAATAGTTTAAGGCACAAAGTTAAGGGCAAGGCCTGGGCATGAGGTTCGGTGTTACAAAGCATGAACAGCTAGTAGCCAGGTGAAAGGCAATTCTTGCTAAATGTAAGCAGCGATCCAATCCTAAATATAATACAAAAGAAGTTGCTGCTTTGTTTTGGTGAAACTATCCTGAAATTCACAGAATGACTGTCATATTGTTATATTACTAAGGTGCTTTCAGTACCAGTTTAACCAAAATAGAACTACACATTTTAGGGGTTGGGGAAGCATATAGTGCAGGAGACCACATTGTTTAACCGATTGCATCTGTATTACCATATCATGTGACAGATAATTGTCCACTAATAAATGTAGGAAAATACTACACTCAGCGCAGATTAAAAAGATTTATTAGAGATGGGATAATTAAGACTGAACACAGAATCAGAGCCTTAATCAGCATTATTAATTAAAATGTGCTACTTTGTTGTGCCGTGTGGCAAATACACATTTTTTATAATTGTATTTGCTGCACCTTTTCACCAGATCCAAGTCCCAGTGATCACTGCTCTTGTTTAGAGCACTGTTAAAAATTACTGTACATACCCCTAAATGTACATTTACATAATCAGTAGAGAATGCCAGCCAGGTACAACGGTGCTTTCCCGCAGTAGTAACATAGTGCTGCCACTAGTTACTGTCAGGAGCATGATACCATTGTAGAAACTGCATTGCATAATGCAGTCAGACCATCTGTAACCTGTTAGAAGAAAAAACACTGACAGCTGTACTATACCTCTCCTGACTAAGACTCTGGTGACTTTTGACATGTAAAGGGCAACTGTGGCACAGCTTATATATTTTCATGATGTACCACACTAGAAACAAGGAATCTATGGACAGTCTTCAGAAAAAAAAATCAAAAATCTGAAACCTTGTCCTTGTAATAAATCAGCAGTTGCACAACCGTTATCATTAAACAAATAATGGCCTGTCATTCTCATTGCTTCCCATGTGTTATCATAGTAACAGAGCATTGTAGCTTTTCCCTACCAGAGCAGGTTCACTTTTTGTATACCAGTTTTCCCTACCCATAACTCTAAGAATGAACAAACACATCTCATCAATGATGGTACATTAACATTATTATTTACTGCAGAAGTTCATTCTCCCTATTTATTCTGTAACTCCCAAACCATAAAATCTATTTTCTGCTCATTTGCTATAGTATTCAACTTATATTCTTCTCCTCATCTTGTGATGCTTAACCTAACATCCACTTGACCCTTTTGTCGGTGTAAATGCAAGCATACCTGTTATATATGCAGGAAATCCGTCCTTATATCCCTCATCATTCCTCCTCTCTTAATTTAAGCTTTTTCCCCCAAATCTTGTTGTATCATCTTCATACCACAATGTATGCAATATATTTTTCAGCATCCATACTCACTGTACATTATTTTCAGCAGGAGAACACAGTTATATAATTCACTCATGATGTGTGTGTGATTCTGAGGCATGCATTTTGCCAAAGTGTCATGCACCTGTCACATACCTCTCAGCCTCTTAGTGCAAGAAATCTGGACAATGCCTGACAAAATAGGGGGGGGGGGGTAAAGACTCAAAATATAGGGACAGATTTTAAATATTGCTCTAATAAACTCAGAAAGTTGCTAGAGTAACAACATTTTTGTTAACATACATTTTCTGAAGGATTTGAAGTCTGAAACTCAGATGTATTTTGTTATTTAGTGACTTCAGTCTTCTGATCATCCCAGTGATTTGTCAGAAAATGACAAGTTTTATGAGGAACATACCAAGTATATGACTCAAAAATCTGGGCATTCTGTGGAAATCTGGACAGTTAAAAGGTATGACCTGTCATCATCCGCAATTTCACCTGGTGTCCTCTTCCCAAACATAACAGATGAACCAGGTACAATTTATTTATTTTCAGTGAAGATCTGGAAGACCTTCAACATGCAGTGTGATTCAATGCCTGTCACTTTTTTCATTCTAACCTTGATATTTATGACAACTGGTTTCCACGTTTTCAGTTTCACTAATGTCTCACAACCTCAGACAGGGAATTCACTCCCTGTTCCTTTATTAAAGTCACCAAGTCCTAGATACTAATACTCCTCATGGCTTTTTCCTAGAAACTGCTATCCCCTGCCTGAAGAAACATACATCCAGCTATATTTGGTTAAGTCCAGCTTTCCTTCTTCCTCTACTTAACAATGCTAGTATCATAAAATAGAGCTATGTCATATCCTTTGCAGCATCCAGAATATTAAGTAGGCTTTTGTATCCTACATTAAAAAGCTTTTTCTATTTTTCATCCATAACTATGTGATGTTAACATAATTTTTTCTTTGAAACTAAGGCTTCCCTTCCTTAAACCATTTCCGTACAGGCATTCTCATGATGTAATGAAGTTCTGTGATTAGTAAGTCACTTCAAAACATCAGAACTGTATTAAACCCCAAAAGTTATTCCAAATCCCAATAATTTTCCTTCACCTCCCCCCTTTAATGCAGTATATCACTCACACTGGATGCTCTTATCTGTACCTCAGTATTCTATATTACCGCTGTGGCGACCCCTAACCAGGAAAAGTCGAAAGACAAACAACAACTCTTAACAATGTAGTTACAGTTTGCTCTGAAATGATAGCTTAACTGTAATTGGCACCATTTTGAATACAAGGTTGTAAAGTGTCACAACTGAGTGTGTTTCATACAGTGCATAACAAACATTCAAATAATGTCACAGTATGTAACAGTGCATTGCTAGAGACACAGTTATAAGTATGGTAAAAGAGTTCTAATAAGCATTTACAAACTATGCATATTCTCAGTGTTCAAAGTCTGGTGTTAAATAGTGATTGCAGGTCTTGGTAAGGTGCCATAATAATTTGACGTGAGCTGTACCTTTAATGCAATAAGAATATTAATACAATTCAAACAGGAACCCCAGTATTCTTCTTTATTAATCATTATGTTTACAGACATTGTCCAAACTTTATTTTCAGCCCCTTTGTATGCCCTTATTTATTACTGTTTGTTCACCTGGTAAGTAGGCTAGTCTGTTAAACATTTTCAGCCATGACCTGAGCTCAAATGGCAGAAAATACATTACAATCTTTCTAATCAACAATATCTTATACAGAATGAGTAAATGATAAAATGCAGCACATCATGATAAGATACAATGCATATAGGGTAAGATTAAGAACACAGAAAACAATGAGAGAAAAATACAAGTCAAGATATACATAAAATACAGTGTAGTCATACATGCTATACATAAACATATATTCCTAGCGGACTGGAGTTCCGCTGTGGTGACCCCTTACTGGGAAAAGCCGAAAGAAAAACAACAACATGTGAAATATACATATATAAAATGCCACTTTATCAGGCTGAAAAAAAGTTTCTTAAATGTATTCTTTTTTTCTGTTACATGGGATGATAAGTTATCCAGCCATTGTTATCTTGGCAGTTGCAGGTAGATTCTCAAAAGAGATACTCTTTAGGTGCCTCTGTGAATTTTTAATGGTTCAGTTTTTTTTTGTTTTTTTAAATCTGAAGGCAAGATGGTTCCAGATAACAGGTCCCGATCTCAAGAAGGCTTTCTTATCTACAGCTTTTAACTGGAGTCAAATCAGAGTGAAATTGTTGTCTTTTAAAGGTAGTTTTACTCTTAAGGGAGGGCAGTGTCCATGCTTTAGAACCTTGTGAATTACAGTACTTAGAAGAAGAGTGACCTAATGAGGCAATGAAAGTCATTTTAATTTGTTTATCATATTGCACTGGTGGATGTAAGGGTCTTCTTACTCTCAGCAGTATGTGTTCTGTGAGTATTGTGGACTGAATGCATAAAAATAAAAGGAAGGCCTTATTCGAATTTAGGTATTAAATATTTTTAGCAGTGATGCTGTAATAATTAGGTTAGAGGAGGTGCCTGATCTTGTAACATAGTTTTATGAAATATGTATGTGTGGAAAAGGAGAGAGCATGGTGAAATATAAGGCCTAGGCATCATTTTTCAGTGATATTATGTGTCATGTTCCCATTAACATCTATTAGGAGAACAGGAATTGAGGGGTAATTTGGGGCTGAAGTAAAGAACACAACATTAGTTTTCTTAGGATGAATTAGTAGCTTGTTAGATGTGGACCATGTATACTATTGTGTGACATTGTCTTGTAACTTGGTTTGCAGGTCAGAGTGTCTTGTACTGAACTGAAAGAGCAGCATATCATCTGCATACTTTATAAATTTAAGATTTGGCAGTTCTAGGGAGATCACGACAGAGAGAGAGAGGAGTAATAGTATAGAATTTTGTAGTACATCTGTATTAAGTGCACCAGCAGTAGAGGAAGAGATGATACTATGGACTTAGAAAATTCTGCCTTTCGCATAGTTGCAAAACCAGCAAATAGTGTTATTTCCAAAGTTGAGTCTTTTGAGTTTATCAAGAATAAGGCAGAGAAGGAATGAGGTTTAAGAGGCAGGATTTGAATGAGCCATATAATGCTTAACTGACAATGACTGGATAGATTATAAGAGATGTGTAATGTTAACAACTATGGTTGTTTCAATGGTGTCTGTGATGTATGATATTTGCATCTAAAGTGGTGTCAATGTTTTGTTTTTCATTTATATAAATGTAAGATTGCCTAAGTCACACATGATAATTTAATAAAGATGTTTACTGAAAAAAAAAGAATAAAGCTGCGGCCGACTGCTTCAAAAGCCTTTGTCATGTCAACTAAAAGACGCAAACTAGGGTTTCAATAAATATTGTCACTGGACATTAGCAGGCTGGTGAAGGTACTAGAGGCCTTGTGAAAGCCATGCGGTGCATCATATAACAGGCCATAACTGTTAATGTGGATAAGCAGTTGTTTGCGTAAAGGTTTTTCAGATGTGGTGGTAATAGTGCACAGGGGAGAGATAGGTTTATAATCTTTCAGCCCACTTAGAGAACTTTAGTTAGTGAGATTACAACTGCATGCTTGAATGCTGGTGGGACAGTGCCTGGGGTTGGGGGTGGGGTGGGGTAAAGGTTACAGATATGAGTAAGTGATTTAGCGATTATTTTTTCAGAGGTAAGCATTAGGAAGGTAGGATGAAGTTTGCTGGATTTGGACACTGAAATGTTAAATTTGAGTAGGAGGGACTAGTGTTTTACTAAAGTTTCAGAGAAGTGATAGGCTAATGCATAAGACAGAAGGTAGAAATCAGGGGATGAAGGTTCTTGTTCTTCACTGGTGAGGAAGTAAGTTGCTGGTAAGGCTTCAGTTATGTTAGTCATAGTGGGCTAAAGAATGTGGGCATAGTAATTAAAGAAGAAGTGATCCAATCTTACTGGGTCAGTTTTGGTGTTGAAGAGATATCGAATGTCCCCATTAAGTGTTTTATTTCTTTGTAAAACAAACTACTGTCTATGGAACAAGGTTTTTACAATATTGGTCGTAATTCTTTCCATAGACTCAGAAAAGTTTGGTACACCAATCAAGTAAACTCTATTCCAAAGTTAAAGAATATTTAAATAATCCTTTACAACGTGTAGGCTATCATGACACTTATCAAACATTCTGCAGCACTAAACCTTCTTATTAAAAATGAAATAGTTACATAAATGTATGGAGGTGCCCCATTCCTTAAAAATAAAAACTTCAGTTCTGATGAGTGCACTTAACAGCCTCTGTCTTACTTACATAGGCATCTCCAGGGTAAATCAACCAGATATGGAGTCCCACTTTAAATATACTCTATTTGTAATCCTTCACAGTCAAACAGCTAATGAATATTCCTATGCCTTCTCTGTCCTGTTGTATTGCATGTCTGTTATGCACTAGTATGGCTGTATTTTCAGCCTGACCCTGTACAAGAACCTCTGTAATGATTAATTGTGTGAAGTCCTCCTCTGTTCTGTAGACAGCATCACATTGTCATTAGACTGTCACTTGCATGCTACCAACATCAGTCACAGGTTCCCTATTGATGTGAGACCTATGTTATACTTACACACAGTATGTAGTTACATTAAGAATATCTGCAATGAAATAACTGAATTCCATTCTTGGATCCACTTCTATCAGCCTGACATCTTAGCTAACACAGAATCCTGGCTCTAAACCACAAATATCAGATGAGAAAATAATTTTGCCTTTTTAATTTCTCCAAATCTTTTGGGTTTCTAAAACCATGATGGAAATGGACCTCATTCCTAAGTCAAAGTACGATTAAAGGTCATGAAAGTAGTATTGTTTCAATCTTTGATGTCAGCCAAAAGTACTCTTTGGAGCACCCGCAATGTGTCCAGTAATGACTCCATCTGTAATTTGTATGGGGTTACATGTATTGGTAACATATGTAAACACGATTGTAGATTCTTTTTTCTAAGACCGTTGCTCCTACTGTTATTGGAACTGTCTGGGTATCTTTCTTCCACATTGCTCTCGTTTCCGCCTGGAGATCATGATATTTTATGACTTTGTGTCTCTCTGGTACATAAGACATGCAGTCACTGGGTGTGGTGATTTCAATGGTCAATGCTACTTTTGTCTTCTTTTCATGGACCACTATATCCAGTTTTTTAGCAGCTATCTTTTGAACTGTTGGTAATGGGTGATTCCATGTGATGTAAACCTCATTTCCTATGATGTTTTTGGATCATGTTTCCAGTGTTTTTCAGCCACTTCAGTACCATAATGTTTGCACAATCCCAACTGCAACAGTCTTGCTACATATTTATGCCATTCAGTATGCAGTCCTTCTGCCATTAGTATATCACAACCAGTAACAAGGGGTACGATTGTTTCCAATTTGGTTTTACAAAACCTACATTTGTCTGTTTCTCCCACATGTTCAATGGACTTTGCAAACCAGGGATGTTTGTAGCCCTACTGTCTTGGGCTGCTAATATTAACCTTTCATCTCTTGGTTTGAATTTGCCTCTCTTTAACCATTCCTGCATTCATTCCTGATCAACATGAAGTTTTTCCAGAACTTTTCTATACTTACAACTATACTTATGCATTTTCCACATTTCTTGCCTTCTCATCTGGTCCTTCACCTTATGTTCTTCCTTTTGTTTTTTGGCACATTCAGTTGCTGCCTGATTTTTATCTACTTTTGATTTGAGTTCCATTCCTGCTTGACACTGGTATGCTTCTGCTAGATTAAGCAGAGAAGTCATCTTAGATTTATTCTCCTCAAGTTTTAAAACTTTCACTATGTTTGGGTCTTATGAGGTCAGCAGATATGTGTGGAGCCCCACGATTGCAGATCTGTACATGTAATCATTTTCAAGGAGGCCCATCCCTCCTTTAGAATGGGGAATATATAATCTTGGTATACACTGATATTTATAAATCATTTTATAAGCATGAAGCATCCTTATTGTTTTCATATCTAATCTGTCCAGCATGTTTTGGAGTCAACCGCTTCAAAATTGTAAGTTAGGACAGGAAGAGTAAATTAGTTTATAGCTTAAATTTTGTTCCTAGATGTCAGTGTTGTTTTCAGGATTAATTTAAATCTTCTAAAGTATTCCTTACTAAGTTTTATTCACATTTGTTCATGTTTTATTGTTGATCTTTCCATCAATTCCCAAATTTGTATTCACTCCCTCTTGCTGAAGTACTTTTATATCACATTCCTGTCCCAAATTGATATTTTCCTCGTGCTGCAGTTTTTCTGCTTTAAAGGTTGCTTTTCCACATTTATCAAGACCAAATGACATTCTTGTATCATCTAAAAATGTTTTGACAACTTGGAGTTGTATTTTCAGTGCCTCATCTGATGAGCTATACAATTTTCAATCATTCACAAGGAAAAAATGAGAAGTCTTTACACTTTGTTGTTTTCTAGGAGCCAAATTATAGCCATAGCCTAAGCTGTTAAGTAGACAGCTTAATGGGTTAAGGGCAAGGCAGAATAGCAGTGGTAACAGGGAGTCACCCTGGAAACCCCCCCTTTGAATTTTTATCCCTGGAATAATAATTTGTCCTTTAGCATAGCTTAGTTGTAGAGTGGTCTGCCACTGTTTCATGTCCACTGTAATGTAATTGATCACTGTAGGGTATACCTAATACATATTTAAGCACTCTTTTATCCATGAATGTGGAATACTATTAAATGTTTTTTTGTAGTCAATCCATGCTATACTTAGATTCTTCCTCTTTTTACAGTTCTCCACTATGACTTTATTTAACAACAAATGATTCTTTGTTCCATATGACTTTCTTTTATTGCCTTTTAGTTTTACTGCCATAATTGAGTTTTCTTCTAAATGACTATAAACTCTGTCGGCACCAGTTCCCGTGTATAGTTTATATATTGTCTGAAGGCAAGTTATTAGTCTATAATTTTTAGGGTAGCTTGCAAGTTCACTCTTAAGTAGGAGCATTGTTTTTCCTGTTGTTAGCCAGGTTGGTGTCTGTTTGGGGTGCGCATATAAATAGTTCTTACTCATGGTTAAATCTTCATGCAAAAATGTTAATACTTTTAACCAAAAGTTAGGTACTGTATATGAGCCTGAGGTTTTCCAATTAGATGATTATCAGATGAGGAAATACCTCTGCCTGGATGTAATATTACATGAGCTACCAGACCCATAAAAAAGGAGAGAGTTTACCTATAGTCCAGCAAACAACATGTTAACATCTGTCCCATGCCAATACAGTCATTTAGCCATGCAGAGATCCTGCATGTCAAAGTAAAGATAAATAAATACTCTCCTCTTACTGTTGTGATTATATACATTACTCCCCATCATATGAATATGGCATTTAACATTCTGGAGGACATTCCACATTGGATCTCCTCAAATACTAAGCAACATATTCTCATACTTGGAGATACTGAATTAGCTATCCAAACCTAAACACTTATCCACCACATGCACTTAATATTAACCTTTGCAGCTTTAACAAACTAATTGCCACTACTATCAAACCGGATAAATCCACTGGAAATGAAAGCACAGTTGACTGGATACTTAACTCCACAATTATGTCTTCTGTCACTCTGCTTGACTCCCTCAGTGATCTTCACTCAATTTTTATTATATGTAGAAAACAGATCCTAAATATACTACATTCAAATGGGTGCTCCAAAATAGACATTTCAACCCTGACGTATGCCATAAACGTATAAAACAAAAAAACTAACATCCATTAAAAACCTTCTCTATAGATGAAGCTATGCAACACTTTAACAATACTTACACTTTAACAATACTTACCTCACAGTGTTAAAGTATGTTGCTCCAATCTGCCATAAAAAAGTCAAAGCAAATACCGTATCCTGGATGACAGTACACTTCAAACAACTTAAGATAATCAGTGAGAATGCTGGAAGACAATAGAGAATATCGCAAACAGGGCAGTCCAGACAAATCTATAGTACAATCAGAAACAAAGTCCAAAACACTGTAAAAACTCGTACTTCCACCACCAACTGGTTAACATTTACAACTGCAATCCCAAACAATGCTGATCTCATATTAATAAACTCCTACAACCTGATAAGAAAGTACCCAATCCTGTCCTAGATGCTGCAGACACACAACACTCCAGACAAATCTATAATGCAATCAGAAACCGAGTCAAAAATTCCATAAAAACTGCAAAACAATCCTACTTCCACCAACTTCTTAACAATCACAATTGCAATCCCAAACAATACTGATCTATCACATTAGTACATTCCTATATCAAATCATCTCCCAGATGCTCGACACCCGTATTGCAACTACTTTCAACCAACATTTTCTCAGTTCTGCAATAAACATCTCCCAAACAGTGCATATTCAGTTTCATCAAGTACCCCATTAACCCATTCACTATTCCTTTCCAAATAAATCCTACTAATGTATCATACATTAAAAACTTACTCCACAAATTAAAGTCAACCTCACCTAGCCTTGGATCTTCTCACTTTAAAATGCGAAGAGAAACCACTTTGGTAAAGGTTTGGCACTCAAAAACGACACCAAAAGTAAAAAGGAATGCATGACCACCACAGCTGAAGATAAACTGGTTTAATTATGAAAAGCAAAAATGGTAAACACTTTCACGATACACAGATCACTTCATCAGAGCATAATCAAAACAAGCCATGCTATTAATATACTACATTCCTCATGACATCATTTCCTCCTAAAATCATTGCATATATAAAAGAAATAAAAATAAGCATATATATGTATATATAAAATCATATCTACATATCATTGTATGTTATAAGCTGTTGTGAAAAACTTCATAAAACATTTAGAGCACTGTGTAACATTTAAAACACCGGAGAATTAATGTGGAAGTGACCAAGCTTTCAAAGCTGGTTTTAAAGAGACAGTTTCATTTAAGCCTGGAAACCTATTTGCTTGTAAAGAAAGGATCCAGGCATGTTCTCTAGCTTTTGTCTTATTCTTGAGGTCTCCACCCCTAATACTAACCTCTACAATTTCAAGGACAAAGAACTTAAATCAGTGATGATTTCCTTGTGTTATAATATGACATGCTAACTCATTTCATGCTTCCCATTCCTGATGTCCCTTGCATGTTCAAGTAGTCACTCCTTAAATAAACAATTAGTCTTCCCTATATAGATAGCATAACATACAGTGCAAAATGAGAGATAAACTGAATTCCTGGTAGTACAGTCAGCATAAAACATACATTCAATGGAAATATCTTCTCACTTTGCGTACCTACGAATCGCATATGACAACACTGTCAATACAGTGCATCAGGTCCATTTTAGAACTTTATGGCCTCTGCAGCTGGAAAAATCCTTCTCTCAAAACTCCTTTAGACATGTATCCATAACTAGTTACAACACCTAGCCAACAACAGCCTACTGTCACCCACCCAACATGGCTTTAGGCGATGCTGTAATCTTCACAAATGACATCACAGAATTGCATAGCATATAGTGGTTCTAATCTTATTGTGCACACTTCCGACATGGCCATTCCCACCAACTAAAGAAACTCATTACCACCTCTCTTTTTATGGAGGTGCTTTCCTAAACATAATAACTTTTGCCTTGAGGCCTATATGAGCCACTGATTGCTTTATTTATTTATTTGTATTCTGGAGTACAGGACTGATCTCTTTTGTCCTTTTTCAGACTCAGCCATAGAGCTGTGTCTGGTTAAGTGACTTACTCGGAGTCACACAATTATGCAGTGGAGGCTAAGGGAATTGAACCTTGCACTGGTGACCCACAGAAAACTCATTAACAGCTCCTTAATCCTCTGAGGCTACACCAACTGCCAGATGTGATCCACCTTGGGCTTTCAGGCATGAAAATCTGTGGATCATTCTTATGTAGCTCCCCCATCACACACACACACACACACACACACACACACACACACACACACACACACACACACACACACACACACACACACACACACACACACACACACACACATATATTGATGTGCTAGTATCACAGAGTATAACTTCCCAAAGTAAAATTATAGTGCTGAATATGCAGATGAGCTTAACAGAGGGATTGGGGGACTCTCCAAGTGGAAAGTGTTTCACAGTTCACCAAGCCTTCTGCTGAATTCAGACTGGTTGGTCTTTATAGATTTTGTGTGGTTGCTAACCTTTGCAGCTCTCCACTTTATTGCTATCTGAAAGCGTCATACTGTGCAATGATAAGCTTTTCCTTTTGTGCACCCCTCCTTCATTGTTTTCCAAGTCTTATAGCACAAAGTGGCTGCTGGCAAATCACCCCATAAATCAGTCTGATGGCTGAACAGAAGGGGCTGTGAAACTGGACAGGGTGTACTGTGCTGATGGCAAAGATTAAGGTACTGATGTCTTCATTTATTTTTCATTACAACTCTTCAGATTTACAAAAAAAAATTGCAAGAAAGAAATGGTGGCTATTGCATTTACTGTGATCCATTGTATAGGTAAAATTACAGCACTGATTAATACGTTAATGGGGAAATTTAACAGTTCAGGTTGCAGAAAATTTTTTTGGAATTTTTTGAATCAACACAGGAACCAATGTTTACATGATGCTAGAAATCGTTAGCTTCAGTTTGTGTGCTGTTTTCATCCTATACCTGTTCCACTTACCTACCCAGTATTGATCAACTAAATCAGCCTGCATTCCCAGTACTCTGTCACCTCCCAGTAGCAGCTGTTAGGAGGAACACTGACATGTACTAATGCTTTGGATGTATAGATGGCCTGCTTAAATTATTCTAACAAAATGAATGCTAATCTTCAGATGAGGTATTTAGAAGTCAGTGACTGCAGGAAAATGTTTTCTTACTGTTGACCATTTTACATTTATATTTGTCCAAAATATGAACAAAGTTTCATAAACATTTCCTTTTAGATATAAAGACTTAAAATGTTGGTCAGTGTTGCAGAAGGATATTTTCTGTTTCAGTTTGCATATCTATACTCATTATAATAGCTTACACATTATAAAGGTATACAGCATTGCTAATATCTGTATTTGTTTTTTTGTCTGTTTAAAGACATGCATGACTACATTTCATGTGTTATGGGAGAAATATGGTTTACTCACTAGGATTTAGGATTAATGATTTTAGCACTAGGAGTTTACCTACTAGAATTCAGTATTTGCTTCAGAGCAGTGATGTTACGACTGCTATGCATTTTACTAACTTGCCACGTGAAGCTGTGATATAGTACCTTCTGTATTATGTTGAAACTGTTAATTGATGGCTCTAATATTATATAGTCTGCTACTGTGGAAAGCCTTAGCCCCATAAATGTAAATTAGGTGATCCTAGATCTAGAGGTTAACTTGCTGGAACAGTCGGCCATGTATATTTAATTAGTAATGTAAACCTCCAGAGAGTAATATGTCACCACAGATTAGCATCCCAAATACATGCTGCCATGAGACTATTAGGGTTACCACAAGCCAATATTCTCAAGGGGCAGTCATGATTTAGGCATCTGTGTCTTTCCGAAACAAAGTGGAGAAATGTAAATACCCTGATATTTTAATAAGAAAAAAATATTTTATGAATTTATTCATAAAGTCTAGAAAAACATGGCATTTTAACTGAAACCCTTTACTATGATATGAAACAGCAGAAACACTTACCATACTTCAACAGTGAGTGTTCTATTTATTAACAGCATTTCCATTTTGATTAGCACAACAGAAAGTAAGAGAACATTTACAGCTAATCTATAGTCCTAAAGCTCTGTACTTTCACAGTTACTAGTACCATAGCGTTAACGTTGGTAAAGCCTAGAACATATTTAAGTACAGTAGAATATCGAACATAATGATAATGTTTTATGTTCTTACAACAAACAATAACTGTGTATTTATCTGTATGCCTCACGGCAGATAACCTAATGACAGATAGTTCAAAAAGAATTCTGTAAATAGCACAGATACTATGAAAATTTTGTGATGCATTTTTTTCTCTTAGCTTCTGTAAATGTATGATCTGTTTTCTTCTTATAATGTAACTTCTGGAATATTCACAGGCATATGTAATATTATTATTATACTATTAATACGGCTGCTCCATTGCAGCCTAGGTTATCACTAAACGGAGTCGCTCAGTCAAGTCCACTTACTCACTTACCAAGTTACAGTAAATGAAAAGACAGTCCTTAAACTTTTGAGGAAAACTGAAACAAACCTAAGTAGGTATGCAATGACATCATGAAAGAAATGAGCCCACAAAATGTGATGACACATCCTTCATTTGTCCACCCAAGCTCCATTACAGTCCTTGGTTTCAACACCAGGGTCTCGTAATTCTTGTGTTCTTACTTGTCCCTACAACCATTCCCCATGGAAGAGGTGAGTAGGGAATATCTCACCCTTCCTTTCCCCCCTGTCATCTCCTGCAGAAGTCCAAGCCACTACTCAAACTCCAGTCGCCAGAGTCATGGTTAGTGTTTTCTCCTTCTCTGTCATCAAAGTTGGCTAGATATATATTCAGGTGTAAATATCTGAATAACTACAGGGTGGATGTCTTTGGACCAATGTTGCAGTCCCTGACTAACAAACTTTTGCCTAATGTTCCAATGATTGCATTTCATACTTTTATATGTAGCTACTAAGCTAGCTGCCCTTCCAAGCCATCTTAAGCCTAGCCAAGTGACGATCAAACTCTGTACTCTGTGTCTGTGAGGTAAATACCTTAACCAATATGCCAACCCCCAAATACTCTTAATTTTCTGTTAGGGCATTCCTTTACAGGTGCTCACATCTACTTTCTCGTTCTGTTTTAGTAAGTTGATCATTGTGACGACTGTGCCCTGGCCCAGCAATCAAGGAGCCTCAATCCTCACCACTAACACCAGGGAGGTCGTCTCATAGAAGAGGAAAGGATAACTAATACACACAGTAAAGTACAATGTCCCTTAAGTGCACACAGAGATCACAGTCAGTCTGGGGCTGGCTGCTCTCTTGCTCACCAGGTCCCCAATAAGACTCCCCACTGGCACAGCTATAGGGTCCAGGTCTCAGCCTAACTGGGAAAGCTAGAACCTTCGGTACCCTCTGTCCAACCAGTGCTTCATGTCCTTGCCAAGTAGCTGACACAACACACACGCACTTTGAGATAAGTATTTATACAACTTCACAGACACTCCTGGGAAAGGCTGACACAGATTCTCCAGCTGTGCCACTTTATCCAGACTGTACAGTAGTAATTACTGTCACCACCCAGTTAATAATATCAGCTACTAAAAGGCCCTTAAACAGGTGTCCAATTATTACTGTGCAATATTATTATCCAATGGTAGTATGACTAACAGTCAAGGCTTACTTTAGAGTGGCCTATTACAATAACCTCTATAAATATGCAATGTACTATAGAGCTTATCTCTACACAAATCAGCCACAGGTAGAAGGTTTTAAAAATATTTAATAATAAATAATTAAAATACAAGACAAAACTACTACACCACAGAGATATCTAAGAGTTCAGAGATCACACAGAAACTTAAAATAATACAGTAGGACAGGTCTGATTTCAAAGAAAAATACCTAATTAATCTTTATTAGCTTCAACTATTCCTACAAGAAATCACAGTGCTAAAACTTACATGTGAGCACAAGGCAGAGTGCTGATAAGTTGATGTCAAGATCAAAATGCTTCTCTGGTCTCTTGTGAGAAGTAGTATTTAAACATTACTAACAAACATGTCTCTAAGGCCCTCCCAAAATTACATAATTTTTAATACTTAGGTTTTCCCAGTATTCATATTGCATCATCTTAATACCTGGTCTGAGTTCTCAGGCCACAAACTGCATTATTTAGCAATCTAACACCTCCTCAGAAACTTACAACAATACAAGGCATTTCACATGTATATTCTAACAGAAACTAGAGCAATAAAGCACCTTCCACACATAAATTCTAGTCATAAACTTTAGCCTTAAAACAATGAGCATGAAACCTTCAACCAGCCACACTGGAACTGAATTCTAATATGAAAGGATCACAACATGCTTCACTGGGCCAGTACAGTACAATGTTGTCACATATTTTGCAGTTCCACATTTCACAGTAATCTTTTACACTAAAGAAAACATGCCTGTATTTTACATTTATTTACAAATGCCAGAATTATATATCAAATTCTATTTGACTAGGCTGGCAGCCTTGCCCATCTCTCCCCAATTGTCACAATCATCATCAGCCTTTTGATTATTTTTTCCGAACAATAATTGCACAAAAATAGTTACAGTAGTAAAATACAGTTATTATGCACAGTACTTTTGGCTCCTGTCTGGGTTTGTGTAGTACGAAATGGTAATTTTATACTATGAAATATAATTGCCAGTTCTAACACAATGTATTATTCACCATGATTTAATGTTCTCTGTATGTGGTATGAGCTTCTATATTTGCAAAGCCGCAGTTACTATTAATTATAATCATAATCGCAGCATGTTCATAGGTTCATAGGTTGATACTAGGCTATCAGCCCTACAGCCTATACAAGCCTAGCCATAACAATTCCCTGGCTGTTTCTTCCCACACTATTTACTTCCCTGGAACCCTGTCTAGCAGGGCGACTGACGTGATCCCCGGGGTGAATTTCCTTTCTCCCATCCAATCGTTAAGGTTCCTTTTGAAGAGGGCCAAAGAGGCACTCTGCTTGACATGTATGGGCAGTCCATTCCAGAGTCTGGGGAGTCTCTGGGTCAGGGACCTATCCCTCCAGCATGTTTTGTTTATTGTAATGACAAGGTTTAGATCCCTGAAGCATGTTGCTGTGAGGGATTGGGATTTCTTTAAGTGTAGCATGTCCAACAGTTGTGGGTTTGACATGGCCTTGTATGTTAAGCAGAGATTGCCTCTGAGTAGACGATATGCGACAGAGTATAGCTGGAGTTTTTTAAGGCGGTCAGCATAGGGCACCTGCTTTAGGCCTGTGATTCTTTTAGTGAGGTATTTCTGTGGCCTTTCCAGTTGTTGCAGATGCCTTGAGAGGTACATACTAAATGGGGCATTGTATTCTATAATGGGTCTATTGAGGGATGAGTACAGTGGGACAATGACCTCCTTTTTTCTGGATGAAAAGCCCTTAGTGATGAGGTGTGCCACATAGAAGGATTTCCTGACTGTTGTGGCGATGTGGTTATCGAAGGTGAGACCACTGTCCACCTGTGTCCCTAAGTCTCTTTATTACACTTTCGGTGTTTAGTGTACTGTCACCTATGTGGTAATTCACGGGTACATGTTTTTTCCCAAAGGGGATAACTATACATTTCTTGGCATTGAGCTTGAGCCCATGGCTCTGGCACCAAGTATCTGTTTCTGTAAGGTCCTTTTGTAGAGTATCCACATTATTTGGGGATTCAATAATAGCTCCCAGTTTGCAGTCATCTGCGAACTTTGTTAGCCAGAGTCCCTTAGTGTTGGCCTGTACTTCAGAGAAGTAGATGCCAAACAAGAGCGGTCCCAGGACTGAACCCTGAGGTACTCCACTTGTCACTTGTTAGGATAGGATCTTTGGGATTGAGGGTATTAATATAGCAAAGTACATGCCCTCTACTTCTGCAACTGTGTTTTTTGGCAAAGACTTTGTTTTAAAAACCATATCAGATTATTTATACAGCAGAGGTATTTGAGATACTGTAATGTTAGTCAATGCCGCATTTACCAAAGCAGCGCTCTAGTTAAATTGACAGAATGTATTCCACTCTGTTGGCAGCAAATTGGTACTCCTTGCGACTCATTTAAACATTCTAAGAGGTTCACATTAAGTACTCATCTTCACTTCCAGGATACTTACACAAACCATTCTTGGTAAGGTGAGTCTGTCTTCTCTAAAGTCTAATACTAGTCAAGTCACATTATTGCCTCAGAGGTTAAGACCAGGATCTAAAGGTTGCTAGGTATTCTAGTCCTACATTGGAAGTGCCTGTACTTTCTTTTCACTTAAAGGATTTCTGCAGACTGAGCAGTTGACTTATTTGTTAAAGGCAGAGAAGGGATGATAGTAGCCAAACACCAATTGAGTAATTAGCCTCCTCTGTTGTGTTGTACTATTAAAGAGCCTGATTGCCACTTAATGTATTGTAAGAACATTTCATAGGAGGGAGTAGTAGTGGGAGGAGGTTATAGGAGGGTCTCAGCACATACCTTTGGGACTGCTTTCCTTTGCAGAGCATAGCATGAATATGCATTGTAGTTGCTAGACTTCCTTTCTTGGAGTACCTTGATCTAAGAATTAACTTGTATTATCATGTATAATTGTTGTTGGGATTTTATTTTTCTGCTGATTGATATTCTGTCAAACAGGTAAGGATCTGCTTTACAGTACGTCTCTTAATGCTAGTGGTACAGTACAGACCTGTGAGTGCTTACCAAGTCTGCAGTCCTTCCAGAGGAAGTCTCAAAACAGACTCCCTTTTAATCCATTGCCACTCTATTCTTGTCTTATGGGCAGCTGAACGTGAGCTATATGTACCCATTAGAAAACAGTGCAAAAAATAAGTTAAGGATGAAATAATTGTTATTGGCTTGTCTGGCTTTCTGCTTCAGCTGGGGTATGGACCAGAGCTGGTGCATTCATTCTTCCTAAACCCACTCAGAGGTAAAGTGGAAGTGAGTTAAAGAGAGTGTGAGTGTGGAGGCAGTGAGAAACGTAACAGATTGATGTAAACAAATTGTAGTGAGCCTCCGCAGTGGCTGGTAGCCTTCAGGAAATTCATCTTGAAAATCTGCAGATACGGAGAGCTGCCAACATGATGTGTGTTCTCTTATCAGTTTTGGAAAATGTGTGAAATACTTGTCAGTAATCTGAGCACACTAACAGTGGGATAAAAAGTAATAACTAACATAAAGAATAATCTATTCTTGCACGATTTGAAGGGAGCATTTAACATTCAATGAAAGATAGATTTCTGTAAATTGTTAATCTAATTGAAATGTATTTGTGTGTGTGTGTGCGCGTGTCTGTGTGTGTGCGCGTGTGCGCGCGTATGTATGTGTGTATGTATGTGTGTGTGTGTGTGTGTGTGTGTGTGTGTGTGTGTGTGTGTGTGTGTGGATGCCTGACTCTAGTTAGTACAGAACATCACAAACACAATTGCCATTTGTAGCATGTGGATAAGAAATAATGGTTACTGACTTTGATGAGAAAAAAATAATTTTTTTAGCAAAATAGTAATATGAAGTAAAAACGGTCAGAAAGCAGACAAGTGAAATTAAGTAAGAAGAGAGGAAATAATAAAATAGAGATAGTGTTTTGAATGTGCAGTTATTTTTATCTCTTTGTTTCATTATAACTAGTTGGCAGGGATAATGAGGTCATACTGTGTCTTTGTCTTAGCAGGATAACAGCCACTGCGGTTTCTCTTGCTGATTATTGTAACAGGAGTCTGGCCATATCAGAATTGCATCCCTCAGGTGGGTGACTGTACCTTCCTGACAGGTGGTGTGAGCTCTTATAATGGTAGCAGAGCATTCATGCTACTTATTGCTGTAAGGGCCGTAGGTGCTTCTGGCCTGGTGAAGCTTCAGTTTGATGGCGTAGGGACTATAACTGAAACCCCTGCTACAGACATGCTGTCAGACAGATAAGCTGTCTGTTTTAATGCAGAAACAGTAAACCCTCTTGGGAAGATCAGCGGTGATGCTGTAATGAAGACTGTTTGCATTGTACCAACTCTGAGCTCTGAGGCTTTACAGTGTCTTACTGTCATTTACTTATGCTGAAACCTGCTGTGCTCTAACTTGCAGTGTTTTGATACTGGAGCAGCTTATCCTGCTCTGATTCCAGTACTTTTAGATACAGCGGTTTGAGATCATCCTTGATCACTGCATTGCACAGAGTAGATTGTCATAATCTGTAATTGGTGTTGGCTAAACTTCAGTGTACCAGCACTTTGTGTAATAGGCCCCAACTAACCTGGACATTGTGCAGCTGTGTATTAGGTCACATGATTAAAATGTTCTGTACTGAGTGGCTGGTAGCTTGCCCTAGTCTGATATGCATATTATTGCAACAAACTATAAGTTACCTAAATTATCTTGACATTTTGGGTTCCACAACATTTGTTTGCCTGCTTTATGTTTCTGAGCAAAACCATTAACTAGATTAAAATAAAAAAATCAAAACACTCAGTTCTTCCTGAAAAAATTGAGCTGGTGGATCCTGCTTGGCCTTAGGTGGTTTGATTCTAACGCTCTTGACTGTTATGCATTAATCAGCATGTTTTTTCAGTGTATTGACATTAATTCTGTGTCTGATATCTGCTTCACTCTCCGGGGGGGGGGGGGGGGGTCATGGAAGAAAGGACAGCATCCGACGTAGGAATCTAAGACTTTGATATTCAGGCCGGCTGAGGGCTACCTGCAGGCAGATAACCCAAATGTAATGACTGCAACAGTGAATACACTCGAACATCTACATTTATGGTAAGTGTACACAGCTGTACTTTTTGCGCTGAGTGTTAGCTCACAGATGTTGTCTCATCTAGCACTCAGTGCCATTTCCCCATTTAGAGTCTTGCAACTCTAAGTTGAGGAGCAAAAAAAATACATTCTTCAGTCTAGGACTCCTCACCTAAGGAGTAAGCAAGATCTATTTCAACACCTGCAATAAAACAAACAGTCCCACAGAAGTACAGTATGGTGCACAGCCAAAAAGTCCGTAACTCAAATGCAAAAACAAGAGGCCAACATTCATAAGTCAGCTGTTCCAAATTTATTAGATATAAAAAATCCAATTAAATATCTGTTAGCATACTCTGATGAGTAGAAGAGCAGCCAAACACCCAAAAAGGGTAAACAGTTAGCATACCAGTTTTGGCATATATGCCTTCATCAGTGCAACAGCAAATCCACTCAAACCAATAAACAGAAATAGGCCTGCTAAACTGCTGATTGGTTGCTTACAAGTAATCAGTCAAACCAGGTGCAAATAAACTACCCAGCCTAATGATCCAGCTCTTCTCTTTTTTATTGAATAGTTTATGCCACCCAGTTTTATTATTCCTGCTCAAAGTAATTCTATCAATAATCGTAAAAATAAATTTTGCAGAGGTATGTTTAATAGTTCACTTAAATAAAGCACTAGAATTACACGCACACCTAATATCACTTAAATGTTCAGAAATCCATAAAGGAACATGAAGTTTGCTCTACATAGAAAGTGGAACATGTACATGTACATGTGGCTAAATATATAATCCAGTGTGAATTGCAATTACCACAAATTTTAATGTCAAAAACTTTAGATGTAAATTGCTTCCCTTTGTAAACATATTTGCAAAAGCTACAGCTGCCACAAGGAAAACACCCCACCAATAAATGACCATCTAAAGGAAGTTGTTGTGAAGCTAATTCCTGATGGCTAGATTTTTATGACTAATCCAACCTCCCATAGTTTACCCTTTCCTGTATGAAAAAAAGGCATTTAAAGGATAATAAATCCCTTAACCGATCATCCAATAATAAAGTGGCCCAATACCTTTGCATTAAATTAACAAAAAAATTAGTATTACTCCCAAAATTTGTTACAAATGTTAGTGCTTGTATCTTAGATTCCTTGACCCTATGCTTTAATAATGCCGATCTAGCCTTATTAACAGTAGTTGTTAAAACATACACCACATCTTGACATCTATAACCTCTATCACAAAACCTCTCAATCAGGTCCTGTTCATGTTTCATCAACTCCTTTTTCGGGGAACATATCCTCCGGACTCTAAGGAACTGTGATTTTGGAATATTACGCATTGTATGTTGCAGGTAACAACTAGTGGCATGCAAAGGGTATTGAACTGTAGGTGTTTCCTAAACATAGTACTAGACAGAGTTCCATCCTCCTGTACAGTAACTTGTACATCCAAAAAGGTAATACTAGTGGAATGAACGTTAACTGTAAAATGAATACTCCACTTGTTCTCATTAAAATAATCAACAAATTCCTGTAAATAAACTGAATCGGCCCTCCAGACAAGCCAACAGTCATCAAGATATCTATGTTAGATATCCATAGATTCAAAAAAAATACTGTGGCTCCTGTCATATATGATCTGCTCTTTAATATGTCCCATAAACATATCAGCATATATGGGAGCAAAAGAAGCTGCCATAGATGTAGCTTTAAGTTGTAAATAACATTGATCTTTAAAATAAAAAAAACATTTTTGGTTAACACATGTTCCGTGAGGCAAAGCAAAAATGTTTTGAAGCCAGGACTATATAAAGAAATTCGATTTAACCAAAACTCCAGGGCCATAAGCCTGGTCCAATGAGGGCTATTAGTATAAAGGGCAGAAGCATCAAGCGTGCATAAAAGGCAACCTTCCTCAAGTTGCATATCCTGTACAATATTAAGGAACTGTGTAGTATCTTGAATATGAGGCCATAGAAATCTTAATAAAGGTTAAAGATACCAAGTTAAATAAACTGACAAAGGCTATGTTAAAGACCCCCTAACTGAGACCATTGGCTTGCCTGGGGGTCGTTGAAGATCTTTGTGTATTTTAGGCAATATATAAAAAAATTGCCTGGCTGGATTTTGAACTGTTAATTCGTAGACCGTCTCTTTAGGTATAATCCCTTCCTCCTGAGTTGGCTGTAAAAATCTGTCAATATAATTTTTAAAATGTAAGGTAGGGTCCAAATGCATCTTCTGATAAAATTGGGGGTCTGAATATTGTCTCTCCCCTCAACAATAATTTATTTAAGCTCCTCAACTTCAGGACTTAAAAAGCAACAAATTACACCACACACAAAGTGCTAAAGAGCTTCATTCCTGACAACAAAGAAAGTATCAGAATTAATTTGCTGCTATGGAAATGAATGGCCATACTGAACCACAGATCAATCCCCCTAACATTATGTGTTTGGGGGTGTCTGCCCCATTCGCACTACCGTAGCTATACCTCTGGTCTGTGCTTCACCCTTTTGACTGCTCTTTTACCCTGTTCTGCCTGGTCATGGAAGGAGGAGGTCATGCATTTCCCTAAAGAAGGCAATAATTAGCTAAGGCTATCAACATGTCTTCAGTAAGGCCAAGTTTCTTATTTTGCCTCCTAAACTCCTACATTGCACCAACAGCAACCACATCACTTTAGATTTTTGACATGAATTCAAAAATCTCCCTAAAGTCTCAGTTCTTTCTCCACCTTACTCCTCCATTGGTTCATAGGTGTGTACTAGGCTAATGGCCCTGGGGCCTTTACAAGCCTAGCCATGGGATTATCCTGGCATAGTGCCACACAACCTTAGTTCCCAGTTCCTGTGTCAAGTAGAGCCACTGGAGTTATCCTCAGGTGAATTTTCTGTTGACCATCCACTCATCAAGATTTCTCTTGAAGAGGGTCAGTGAGGAGCTCTGCTTGACATGTATGGGAAGTCTGTTCCATAGCATGAGCAGTCTCTGGGTTATGAACCTGTCCCTCAGCATGCTCTGCTAATTGTGGTAGTGATGATGAGGTCTCTGGAGCGTGTGGTGCGGAGGGATTGGGATTTCTTTAGATGTAGCATTTCTAACAGAGCTGAGTCAGACATGGCTTTGTAAGTCAAGCAGAGATCGCCTCTAAGTAGGCGATATTAGACAGAGAATAGTTGGAGTTTTTTGAGTATGTCCATATAGGACAAGTGTTTACGGCCTAGGGTCCTCTTTGTGAGGTACTTTTGCGGCCTCTCCAGTTGTTGCAGGTGTCAAGTGAGGGACATGCCAAATGGGGCATTGTACTTGATGATTGACCGAATGAGGAAAGAGTAGAGGGAGACAGTGACCTCTTTCTTCCTGGATGCAAAACTCTTAGTAATGAGATGTGCCACATAGAAGGACTTCCTGACCACAGTGGCAGTATGGTGATCGAAAGAGAGGTTGCTGCCAACCTGTGTTCCCAGATCTTTTATAATGCTTTCTGTGTTCAGTGGGCTACCATCAGTATGATAATTCATGGGAACTGGGTTTTTCCCAAAGGGGATGACAATGCATTTTTTGGCATTGAGCTTAAGGCCATGGTTCTGACACCAGTCGCTGGTCATGGTGAGGCCATTCTGTAGGATGTCAACATCACTTGGGGAGGTAATAATAGCTCCCAACTTGCAATCGTCTGCAAACTTTGTCAGCCAGAGTCCCTTTGTGTTGGACTTGACTTCAGAGAAGTAGATACCAAACAGGAGAGGACCCAGGACTGAACCCTGTGGGACTCCACTCATGACTAATTGGCAGTCTGACTTGGAGTCAGCTACTTTCACACTTTGGGTTCTGTCTGTGTGCAAGTTTGCAACCCACCTAGTGATATAGGGGTTGATGCCAAGCTTAGTTAATTTTTCTATGATTCCTGAGTGGGGAATGGTATCAAAAGCCTTATCCAGATCAAGGTAGGCTGTATGAACCTCCTTGCCTTCATCCACAGCTCTGGTAACTGACTCAAAGAAGTCAACCAAGTTGAGCAGGCATGATCTAACCTTCACAAAACCAAACCGTGTGGCATCCAGAGTTTAGAGTTTCCCTATATCCTTGTTTATTAGGTCCATGATGATGCGTTCCATAGTTTTGCATATCAGACTCATCAGGCTAATAGGGCGGTAGTTCCCAGGGTCTGTAGTCACTCCTCCTTTGTGGGGAGGGATGACTGTAGCAGTGCACCATTCGGTAGGGACAAAGCCTGAGGTGAGGCTGTGATTGAACAGGGTACACAGGTGTGAGGTGCCAGTTCACTCTGTAGTTCATGTAGAACACAGCCAGGGATATTGTAAGGTCCCATAGAAGCTGTATTCTTGGCCTTGCACAGTGCTGTTTTAACCTGTGCAGCAGTAATACTGGGTGCCTGACAATCTGCTGGCATTGTTATTGGTCCTTGGGGAAGGAGAGAGGGGTAAAGTTGGCACTGAATCTGTCAGCCAGTACACTGGCAATATCTGTTGGTTCAGTATAGGAGGTACCATTGTGCAGTAGTTCAGAGCAAATCTGGGTGTTGCCATGGAGATGCTTTACATAACTATAGAAGGCATTGTGGTTGTCTTTATTATCTGCTGCAATTCTGTTTTCATATGTAGCTTTAGAGGATTTGATGAGGGATCTCAACTTTTTGTTGAGGCAGATAAGGGAGTTTTTCCAGTCTTGGGACTTCACCTTATTCCACATCAGTTTCCTCCTTCTGTTGTAGAGTTTGTTTATAGCAGGGGGACCACCAGATTGGCTTCATCTTTTTGGAGGAAAGTGTCTTGGTTCTGTTGGGTATGGTGAGATTCATGCATTTGTGTACGTGTTCGTACAGTGCATTGGTGTATGATTCTGCAATCATGCAACCTTTCTCCATTTGCTTGGGTTCCATGAAGTTAACCACCTCTGATTTTAGGATCCCAGAGTTAGCTTTGGAAAAGTTTTTCATGGTGGTTCCCTTTGCTGGGGGGGTGGGGGTGGGGGGGGAATGTGAATTTCCAAGGTGATTAATTTGTGGGCGGATCTAACCAGGGAGGAGCTGACTATTGGTTTAGAGCAATGGTCGCCCATGTTAGTAATGATCAGGTCAAGGATATTGCTACCTCTAGTGGGGGTAAGAATGAGCTGTTCCAGGGCATTGGAATTAATGAACTCCAGGAAACTTTGGGCGAGTGTATTGGTACATGAGTAGTTTACCCAGTTAATGGAGGGGTAGTTGAAGTCGCCTAGTAAGAGAGTGTTAGGTTGGACCCTAATATTCTCCAGGGTGCTTAGAAATGTGGAGTGCAAGTCTTAGGATATGGTTGGGGACCTATAGCAGGCTACGACCTGAATCGCTGTCTTACCCAATGTTAGCTGCACCTGAAGGATTTCTGATGCGTTATGTTAGGCTACCAGTCCTGAGGTGTGCGCATCCTTTATGAATATGGAAATACCACCGCCTTTGGAGCTTCGGTCCAAGTTCTGGGGCCAAAAGGTGTGGAATGAGTTATAGCCTGGTAGTGCAGGGGAGATTTCTGCTGACTTGAACCAGGTCTCTGTTACAGCACAAATGTCGATGTTCTCCATTTTAAGGAGTGCCTCGAGTGACTGTATTTTCAGATTTAGACTTCTAGCATTGAGCAACATGACACTCAGATTGCATTTGTTTGTAGCTGTTACGGTGGTAATTTGGTCTTTGGAACACCGCCTAAAAAAGGCACTGTAGGGTTGGCAAGAGCCTTGGCCAGTATCTGGAAGCCCAGGGTTGACAGATGCAGGCCATCTCTGGCAAAGCATCGAGGTCTGTCAGTCATGTCATCCCAGGCAGATAGATACTGGATCCCCTTAAAGTGACACCAGAAACTTAGCCAGTTGTTGAAATCAATCATTTTCTGCTTGTAGTGTGGTATCATTCTGGGTGATGATAGGATGCTGCTCAGGGATAGGGTCATACTCCCCTGGGCTACATAATCCAAGAGCTCCTCCATGTCTCTTTTCATGTAGTCCAGGGAGGTATGTCTCAGGTCATTCACACCCAGATGTACAATGACAGAGTCATATTTGTACCTGTTTTTCAGCGACCTGAGTCCATGCATTATGTATCACATCCCGGCACCTGACAGGCAGCTGACTGTTACTTTCTCCTAATTCAACCTAGTGAGTGTGACATCGGTGTGCCTCACTATCGAGTCACCTATAATTAGTGTGTTGGGCATGCTGTTTTGCCTTAGGGGCTTTGATTGAGTGGCACACAGTTTAGGAGAGTTATGTGTCTCGTGATTAGTGTTTGTTGTGGTGGTCGAATGTGTTTCTGCCTTGGAGGTCTCTGCTGCTTGAGTAGATTTTTATTGAGAGCCTCCGCAAAGGTGGGTGTGTGGCTTGTGTTTTTATGTGAAGGCAGTGCTGGTGTGTGTTCCGGAGGGCTATGTGTTCCATTTGGTGTGGTGCAAGTGTTGACCTTCTCCTCTTGATCAGCTATTCTGGTCTTGGCTGGAGAGTGCGTGGCTTCCAATTTGGATATATAAGTGCATCTCTCGCTAGTCTGAGTGTTGGAAGGTAATAGGAGAGGGTTGTTGGTGTACATGAGGCAGTTGCTACATTGCTTCAGGATGCCCAAGTTCACCAGGTTAGTAGGAGAAAGCACAGGGAACTAGACATGCCTGGAGGGGTGGGCATTGATAATAAGTACTAGATCTGTTTAATTGTAGAACGTTTAGTGCTGGTAGCACTTGTGTGCTACAGTAATTGGTACAAGAAGTCTGGTAAAGTGCTAGGCTAATACACTAGTATAAGTGCAGGAGAGGCGAGAACTAGTAGATCTAAGGGAAAAACTGAAGAGCAGACTCTGGCACCACTCAGAAGCTTTCAAACAATCCTGGATACAGCAAGTCTGTAGCTGGACTAGACTATCTACAGGAAAGGCAGGAAACAAGCGCAAAAACAGTGGGCTTTTAAACCGGAAAGTTGAGAGAGATGGAAAAACTGTCCAAACAGCCAATAAACTACAATTTCTGGGCCAGGAACCACTTCTCTTGTGGTAGATAGGCTACCTAGTGCTTACTACTCCCTCTAATAAGCTAGAAGGCTTCCCTCCAACACAGAAAGGCTTGGGGGGCTCAGAAGCTTACAGTCATGGACACAGCAAATCTGTATCTAGACAAGACTAGTTACAGGAAAGGGGGGAAACATGCACAAACACAGGCTTTTAAGCCAGAAAGTTGAAAGAGATGGAAGAAACTGCCCAAAAGGCCAATAAACCACAAATCTGGGCCAGAAACAACTCCTCTTGTAATAGATAGGCTACCTAACGCTTACCATTCCCACTGATAAGCTAGAAGGCTTCCCTCCAACACAGAAAGCTTGGGGGGCTCAGAAGCTTACAAGCAGTCCTGGATACAGCAAATCTGTATCTGGACTAGACTAGTTACAGGAAAGGGGGGAAACAAGTGCAAATGTGGGCTTTTAAATTAGAAAGTTGAGAGAGATGGAAAAACTGCCCAAACAGCCAATAAGTACAATTTCTGGGCCAGAAACTACTCCTTATGTGGTAGATAGGCTACCTAGTGCTTACCACTCCCACTGATAAGCTAGAAGGCTTCCCTCCAGCACAGAAAGGTGTGGGGGCCTCTCTCTTTACACAGATAAGACACAAATGTCTTTAAAGTCTGCTAGATCAAATTCCTACTGACTCCTACCTGGTTAAGACAACATCTACCATTGGTTCATTCATCTGTGCAAAAACTTCTTAACTACTACTCTTATTCACACATATAACCTCTGTGTAGCAACATCCTTCCCAGCATCTGGAAACAATCCCTAATTACACCTGTCTTAGAAAAACAAAAATCAGAAAATCACTACCATTGTTCACCTATCTCTGTACTCCATACTTTTGGAAATGTCCAAGAAAACATAATGCACACTCAGTTAACAGACTGCATCCAACAATACCACCTTTTCTCCAAAAAGCAACACTGTGTCTGAGGGCTGATAGCATCATGACAGCAATCTAGACTCTAAGAGATGAAGTCCTAAGCAATGTGGACAAACAAAAGCTTCCCAAGGCATTCTTCATAGGACTTAATAAAGGCATTTCCTGTACTACATCAGTCATTACTACTAGATAAGCTAATAGAATTTTGCATTTGTAAAGACTTCCTTTCAAACAGGTCTTTTAAAGTGAAAGTAGTAACCTTTTCTAATGTAGCACAGCCATATTCATTAATGAGATTGTTTATGACCTACTACACATTCTAGTCATATTGCAGTATATGCAAATGACAGGGTTGTCTTCACATTCAACCAGTCACACCCTATGAGACAAGCTGAGATGATCCCTGTTCACTCAAACAATCACTTCTACATTTCTGTAACGCAATCTCTTATTAAACCCCTCTCAAACAAGATATGTGCTCTTTGGTACTTACCAAGGGCATGGCAAAGCTCCTAATATACTTCACATCACTGATAAAAACATTTCCCCCATAGAAACAACTTCCCCATTCAAGTACGTGGGAGTCCGGCCTGACCAAACTTTGAATTTCCATAACCGCAATGAAAAACATGCAAGAAATGTAGCTATCTATGGACTTTTATTTCACTGTTAACTCATTTCCAGGCCAGCAAGGGCAGCTATAAGCAAAAGAAGTTTGCTTGTCCATTTAGAGTATTGATTACCCATCAGTACTGTAATATCAAAGAAAGACACAACCACCCTTCAAATCAGGCATGTAAAGTAGTGCACAAAGTAACATACAAAACAGGTGCAGAGAAGAATAACATAAATTAACACAGTGCTACATTTTTCATAGTAACAGACTATTAAACCTAACAATTGTTTAGTATACTTATTCAGTCTTGTTTTACAAAGATGAAGAAAGCAGAGCGACTAGGACGAATTTCCTACTGTTTTACAAAGGAACAACATTGCTTGTTACTGTGGTATACATGCTACCGCTCATTTTTACAATTAGTATTGTTTGTGCTGCTGAGTCGCAGCATGTTTGTCTTAGTGCATATCCCTGCTACTCTCTTAGCAATAAGTCTGATAAACATTATTTGATCGCAGTCTTTTGTTCAGCCTGTCTCTGCCATAAAAGGGTTGGCGTCTGTCATCGACAGAATACATTCTTTGATGGAAGAATCATTTGAAGTACTGGGGTCAGCCATGTAAAGGCTAAAAGAAAAGAACAGCAGATGAGTACAACAGGACCCAACCAGGGGAACCCTGACAAAACAGAGAAACAACTGTACCAATATATCTGTGAGCCTTCCTTTATCAAGGCATCATGGGAAAAGGGGCAGTCTCGTGGTGCTAAATACACACATTCTCTTGTCTCAGATTACATATGGAAGTACTGTCAATACCCAGTGCTGTCCATATGGACTTATACAGAATGGCAGCAGTTAAGACCCACTCGTTCAAGCTCGGATCAGTATCCCTGGCCTCAATTTCCACTGGTGGTCAGTAGTATAGTGTTAATGTCATAAAACAGCTTCTTTTCCATGTTGGAGAATATTTTGGCAGACAGATCTACTTTGCTTCTTACGGAGATGACTGTGTCAGTTCTTTTGCTTCCTAACCTAGAAATGTTTATTGCATTACATTGTATATGTTAGTCCCATGTGGGCTAACTGACTATGATTCAATATCACTCGAAATGTGTCTACTCCAGTCTCTGGAAGCTGTGCAAAGGTTCACTGAGGTTGGATGGGAGATACAGGATGAGGCAAGTTATAGTTAATAAAGTTGGCATATTTTTGGATTTTAGGGGAATTCTGTCTTCTGCATTTTGTGGATTCTTGTTAGCATATTAGTGTTTCTTTTCATATTAGGTCATCACTGCAGCAAAACTCTTGTAGCAGAAGAACGCACACAGAGAACTGCACGTGAAAATTAGGACAAAGCTGCACTGGATCTATTAACATACAAAAATATTACATAAAGTAAAGTATAAAGAATATTAACTGGTCTGCAGATAGAAAAAAAAAACAACCTTTGCAGGGCAGTTTAAATAATTTTACAGTTAAGTGACGGTTTTCCTGACTTGTGCAAACCATGCACAAATCCCTGTTCATTTAATTAAGGTATTCTGGGAATGGACCTCTGAGAACACTATGTTGTAAATGTGTTTATTTTGCAATTCATAACCTCATTGTTCCATAATGTATTGCTGTACTTGTCAGAATAGCACATCATTGACTAGAATGGTAATGTATTGTTTTCCCCTGAAGCTATAAATATTGCCTCATTAAATTTTATTCTTCAACTCTTAAAACTACACTTGTCCCCGAAGATGGATAAAAGAAGTCAAACTTTTTTATTGCCTGGCTCATCTGATGGTGTACTATTATTTCATACCTTGGAATATAAAGTCAAGAACTGTAAATATTACATTAAAAAATAAAGACTGGTTGGTGGTTCCAGTGTAGATTTGGATTTTTAGCCAGAGAGTCTTGAGTTGAAATTTTTTTTTTACTTTCCATGAAAATTCTGAGCATATTGTAGAATGCTTTGCAGGGGAATACTTCCACATCTTTGTTATTTTAGTCAGTTCTGCATTAATGTAATATAAAATCAGAGGGGTTATCTCTTGGTTGTGTACAGCCACTGTGTAGGTATGTAGTCCCAAAAGCTAGTACCTGAAGTAACTTAGTAGACAGACTAAAAGAGCTGGCTACAACACTGTGCCAGAAACAGCCATGAACAGATGTTTTTTATTATTCCTTTTCACAGTGACCATACACATATTATGCTTAGTTTCTCCATTTACAGGACTTGTTCTTGTTGATGAGGTTGGAGTGCATCTTAAATGTATGGAACAGCTTACAAAACAATGATACCTTTAGCCAACAAGTTCCAGCACATGCAAAGATCATCTTGGATGTGTTTTGGAATAGAAAACAGCAAAATTAGCAGCTGTAAGGAGGAAGGATGAACAGATCAGAATCAAATACATGTCAATAACAGCAACAATCTCAGATGTGAAGACAACTACCGCCAACAAGGAGGGTGTGTCTCTAAAAGGCAGCACCTCTTCTGAAGGCTTATTTGACTGCTTCTGTCCAGAGACTGTTGTGGGAGTGTTGCTTGTCTCCTTCGAAAAATGGTGATACACCACATAAGACAAGTTGGTCAGCCAGATGATACAAAGGACTGCATACTTATTTTGTAGTTTAGTGACTTAAACCAATTTGCAGTTGAGGAAAATTTCTGAACGGTACAGTCTCATCACCAAAAAGGACAAGTCTATCAAAAGTGGACTAGGGGTGTTTATTAGATTTCCAGGACACTTGCCTGAACAGAAAATCTGCAAGGAATTGAACAAGTACCTATGCTTATGGGTTGGAACCAGTCACTGCCAGTATAAAAACCTGCCCTTCGATCTCAGCACAGACCACAGGGTATTCACCAAGTGCAGAGCACCCGCAGAAGCAGTCTGCCAGAGGTTACTAGGGACCAAAAACATTTCTTTATGTAGATAATTGGCTCCTTGCTGCAGTCTCAGCACACCAACTAACCAACTTCGCTAGTGTCTAATGAGAGTATTAAATTTCCTGGGTATGACAGCACACCCAACTGTCAACTTTAACCCATTCTATTTTAGTACCCTGCTTGTGTATAATTTGGATACGACGACCTGCAAAACCTTAATGCTAGGGGAAAAAATCCTGCCTGTACAAATTTCCTTGAAATACTGTGGCATAGTAGAATTTGCACTCAGTATTTTAAGGTACAGGTCAGCTGTTATATTTATGGTTCATCATATTTGGTTGCATATGGGACCACTGCAGTGGTGCTCATCATACATCAACCTGGAAACATCAAATATCTGGACAAAGGCCCATGAAAAGCAGGTACAACTGGCCAAAAATCTGTACACTGATTAACGTAAATTTTGGATACTTAATGATGTAACCCTGTCCACTCCAGTAGAATTGTGGGGTACCAGTGTTCAAACACAAATCGAAGAAAGACAAAATATTAAACACATAAAACTTCACTAGTTTTGCCTGATAAAGCAATTTCATCTTGCACAGTTCTGTAACCAGTTTTCATGCAAATGTCATGTTTCAGCAAAATATCATCACTTGCCAGCTTTCTTTTTGAGAATTCCCACAAACACTAACTTTTCACTACGCATTTCATTGTACATTCCTTGTTTAACACATTTCAAACCATAGATAGTACAGCTTTCTAGATCATAAGAAGTAATGCAGAACGACAAGAAAAGTATTATTTGATGCTGACTTGCATAGAAATAAGTCCCAGTTAACCCTCCTTCCAACACACACACACACACACACACACACACACACACACACACACACACACACACACACACACACACCAGCCACATTTGGAGTTTGGAAGATGCACAATCTTTTTGATGTCTGGCCAAATCAGCTTCAGTTATTGTTACATTTTGTTTTGTTGAAGCTTTGGAAAATGTAAACTTTTCAAACACCGGGAATGATTTTGTACCCTTTGCTTGGGCACACACTACCTGTTCTACTTCCATGCATGCATTAGGCCTTTAGTCTTAACCAATGAGAAGTTTAAGAGACAGCGACTCAGATTTTAGCAGTACTTATTTTCCTATACAAAAAAAAATACAAGCCACTGGGTAAAGTATTGTAAATTTTGATTTCTTTATAGCCATTCAAGGGAAAAGAAACCTATTAAATAGATCTATTTGGCTGACAATTCTCATGTAAACTGCAAAGGATACAGAGTAGAATAAACACAGAAGACTATAGACTAATACGTCTACCCAGTTAAAATTTGTACAGTTGAGCAGTTTTAAAGAAATTTTGCCAATCACAAGGGGACCTAATGACCTGCCTCCTTTAGCTATCAATTTAACATTTTAGTTTATTTGTTGCATTTTTAGCATTGTATACACAAGAGTTATACCACAGGGGCAAAAAGATGGGGGAGGGGTCTTGAAGTAACAGCACAACTTGTGTGTACAGCATACCTCTCAACCTGGAAACATCAAAAATCTGGACAAGGCCCATGAAAAATAGGTAGAAATCGGTATGCTGATTAACATAAAATTTGCATACATAATTACATAACCCCACCCACTCCAATGGAATTGTGGGATATCAACTTTCAAATACAGACTGAAGAACAGACAACCAAAATATGGCACCAGAGTCCTGCCTGCAGCCATTCCAATTTCCCATTACCTGTCTATTTCACCCCATTTACTATAAACACTAATGTGTGCATACTGCTTTACTTCTACAATGATTATTTGGATTTTTACATTTTATAACACAATGCACAAACACTAATAGACATCTGTAAATAATGCAATACTGTCTCACAGTGAAACTAAACTTGGTATTAAAATTTTGCCCTTGTAACTCATATTCATTGAAACAGCATTGAAACCCACACTGCATCCAAAGAAAATGCATCTGGTCAGTGGTGGATAAAGATAACCTTTGGGCTGTTTTCAAATCATTGGCCCCTTGCACACAAAACAACAAATATACATGTGTTCTTTGATACACCTTCCTGACTTTATTAAATTATATTCCTTGTATAATACAGCACACTTGTTAGAGCACATTTTACATTTATTATTTGAACATTTTTCCAGTAGGCAATGAAACAAAATGCATGAACCAATAATGACAAAACTGCCCAATTCAGATAATTTCCATCATAAAAGTTTACTTCCATACCCACACAATTATATATATATATATATATATATATATATATATATATATATATATATGTATATACATACACAACGACAGTAGTGTAAGCCATAGGCATCTTGCACAGCTTATCGCACTTATTATCAATTTCAGTTTTTTTTTTGGAGGGGGACCAAAGGCCGAAAACCAGGGACACATTTTAAATATTGCTTGTATAATTTTGGAAAGTTGCTAAAATAAAATGTATTACCACCATGCATTTCACTGCCAAGTCTTGAACCCAGGACCCTGTGTACTATAGTCAGAGCAACATACCATTACACCAAATCAGCAGTTTCCTGAAAGACAGGAAGACTGATACTTAAATGGATATCATTTAGTGAATTCAGTTCTCACTTCTCACCATAGCTCTCAACCTCTTAGCATAAAAAACCTGGACAAAGCCAATAATGGAGGAATACAGCCCCAAATTGGGACACATTTCAAGTACCAAACTTATAAACAGAAAATTGCTAGAATAAAAAGATTTTGTGTTACCATTTGTTTTCTGAAGAATATGAAGTCTGAAATTCAAATGCCTGTCATTATTTAGTGAATTCAATCCTTTAATGATTTGCCACAAAAATCGTGAAAACCACAGATTTTATGACGAACAGATGAAAAATATGAGGCATAAATTCACAAGTGGTGGTGGCTAAGGACATTAGGCTCTTTTTACCTTGTACCCAAGGTACAGGGTTTGAGCCCGAGTATATCAGGCCACCGGGTGTATTAAATTGGGGAATTCTCACACAGACACACACACACACACACACACACACACACACACACGCACACACACACACACACACAGACACACACACACACACACACACACACATATCTGAGCATTCACAAACAAGCCTCCGTACACTTGATCACACTCTCACCCACACATCTGCATGCATAACACAACACAGACAGACATATCTAAGCATCCACAAACAAGCCCCCATACACTTGATCACATTCTCACCACAACATCTGCATGTATGCTCCAACACACATACATATCTCTAGGCATCAACAAACAACCATCATACAGTTGATCACAGTCACACCTGCATGCTTGTTCCAACACAACACAAGGCACACAAGTACCAATAGCTAAACTTTTCATAAGTGTAGTCACATTGCAGCAACCACTCCCTTAGGACTGAATGAGTGAACACTGTCAAATGACAGTGTTCATTTTTTCCTTCTAGAGAAAAAAAATGATTTTAGTAGAGTGATGTGCATTCATACGCAAATGTATATATGGTTCCAGTAAACTTATCTGTAGTCAAAGTGTAATCCACAACTAGTCCAGTAACAGTGAAATGGTGAATGCCATTAAAGACTGTATTCAGTTTCCTACCAGAGAAAAACTTACGTTGGCACAGCAATTCCCTGACCTGCTCTGTTGTGTTAATCAGGATCTCTGCTACCATTTCTGCAGACAGCTGCTCCCCCAGAAATGCTGCATTAGCATGCAGTTTCTCAGGAAGACTGTCGTCTGCACTGCAGCCACTGCTAGGGGTAACAGTAATGGGAAAGAATTATCTGAAATGGAAAGGCTGACTGCTGTGCTGAAACTTTCTGGGTTAATGCTTCAGCATCACTGCAAGCTTTTCTGAATCCAGTGCTTTGTTTTAGCCAAAGCCATTTTCTATATTTTTTTCCCTAATGTTATTGTTCATTTTATTAGTTTTGCCTGTTTGTTTTAACAGCCTGACCCCTTTCAATTTTTCTTATTGCACAAGCTATTCCATCTTTTATTAATGACTAATACATGTCATCAAAACTGTTGTTTTAGCCTTATTATTTAGTTGAGCAATATTTGAATACAGTCTTGTTGGCTTTGTAAAGAATAAATTGCAAACACACAGAAAATTCTGTCTAGGATTATTCTTCTCTCTTATTGCTGTGGCATTTTTTTTTTGTTCTGTAAGAAAATTAAGACATAAATACCTTTATGTCTTCCTGTGTATCATACTGTACACCTTCAGTATTTTAGCTAACCTACTCACAGTGATGAAGAAGCTGAATTTCTGTAGACTAAGCTTCCAGTTTTCTGCTAAATTTCCTTGTAGTGAGGGCGGATTCCTGATAGTTGGAGCTGTAGTATTTTCCCCAATGAGAATATTATACTAATGTACTTACACATACCCTGAGAGTTACAGACTTTTTCTCCACTCACATTAATTGCCCAATACAGCTTAGTCAATTACTGCAACAGACAGAATTTCTGATTCTCAAACAAGATGAATCTGCAATAAGAAATAACTCATTAATGACTCATTATCATGTCACTGAGTCGACTGCTGCTGTCCCAGATCTGAACTTGTTACTGTTCTCCCTCTTAGCCAGGCATCAAGTTAGCAAAACTACCCCCCCCCCCACATATAAATGTGCTCTCAGCCGCTCTCACACACACACACACACACACACACACACACACACACACACACACATGCGCGCGCTTATGTTCCATGAGTGCAACACACTCTCACTAGATGTCACCCCAAAAGGTGAGGTGGAGTTGCCACTCTGTCTCCCCTCAAGATGGGATCCAACAGCAGCCACTGACTGCCATCATAGTCTGCCAGCTCATAAAGGCACTCAAGCTGCTAGTCATACTCAGGTTATCTGCATCACAGTTAGAAGTGATATCCAGTTATACCACATAGATGGCATGTTACCTACAGTTTTCAAATGATAAGCAGACCCTTATTTATAATCTTTCTCATCTCAATTTTAATTTATTTATTAATTTATTTATTTTGTATTTTGTTTATTTATTTTTTAACTTTAAGGTCAAATGGTGATATCAAACCAAAGGAAAAAAAAAGAAATCTGTGCTAATTGTCAGATGATTTTAATAGATAATTTCTGAAAAGAAGCGTATCTGTTATATCTCCTAAGTTATCCAAGTTTCTTGTATACAAATATAATGACCTCTCATATGGGTATAAGGAAGAATTCTTGTCATACAATTATGCTGTGCCTGTTGCTTATCAGTATTCCTGAGGAACATAACAATTCTAGCAAGTTTTATTTCATAAGGTCTTAAGTCAGAATCTTCAGAACCTGGAAAATAGGGTTACCATAATAAGACTGCAGGCTACAGCTAAAAATTGTTTGGTCTAAATACTTATGTTATCCATTAAATAGAGCTGAGATCATCAGGTTATCTGAATAAGGATTAAGGAGGTCGGTGTAGCGCATCTTTAAACATTCAGGCATCATATCCTGAGTGCAACGTCTGTAATTCTAAAGCCATTTAGAGAATTTTACATGACCAAACATTCTCTAACCTTACACATTAAGCCCAAAAGTAAGCTGAGAGCTTGTAATCTCGTAACTTGGGTACGCTCATATTTAATATTTCTTTTTGCCAAGTATTTATTTTCATTTATAAAGAATGCATTAAAAAATGGCATTTGTCAGAAAGGAAATGCATTTTTGAGAGCACAGTTTTTACAAGAAAAGCAAACCCTTTCACACAATAGCCACCTCTGACACTCCTGCTGAAAGAGTTTCACTCCAAGGTTGCACAACATTGGTGTGAAAGGGAAACATTCAGTATAGTAAGTAAAGTAAATATATATTTTTTCGGTAGAGGATTGCCTGGCCACATAAATAGAATTGTAGTAGAAAAGAAATGTGAAGGGTATAGTTACTCATATGGAAGATAAGCTTCCCATCCCTGAAAATAACTGGTGATCAGAAAGGCAAGACTGAATTCTGAAAGTCTTGACACTTAAGTATAAATTGTCACACACACACACACACACACACACACACACACACACACACACACACACACACACACACACACCAGTCCATTCCATTCCATCTTGCTCATATATAAATGAAACATGTTTCCTACTTCTCTCCTTGAGTGCAGACTCCTTGCCGACCATTCATTCTGGCAGCTCTGCAGGACTTCCCGCTCGCAAGTGCAGCCAACAGCCAGAAGAGATAAATGTTCTGTTGCTGAGATACGTTAATGAAATTGTTGCCTTCCCAGGAGAGTTAGAACTATTTCCCTCCTGCTCGCAGATCATTTGAACAGCCAGCCCACATGAGCCCTTGAGCTCAATTCCGACAGGCTGGTAGCCTCGACGGAGCTGACATCATCGCGCATGTGATGATGTCAGCTCAAAACCACGAAAATACAAACAAAGCTGGGAGAAATTCAGAAATGAAGGGGTGATACTCAGGAATTGTGGCACCCCATTATTTGGACCCCAAAATTCGGTAAAAACCGAGTAATTCAGTACAGTTGGGAGGTATGGTGTACAGTTTCAAAAAAGTTTGGCTACAGCCCAGTAGACTTGTATAGGGCTCGGTAGTTCTCCAAAATAGCATTCAAGATTCCACAAATATACAGATTCTCTCCCACTTAACATTTCAAATGAAGATACAGAAACGGCAAACAGAGTGATGTTCTTCATGTTTCACTGTTGCAGTCATCACCTGTGGCTTACCCCTGCTGTGGTAGCCCTCGGCCAGCCTGAATACCAGAGTCAGTGTTTTTCTGCGTTGGCTGCTGTCATGGTGTCAGTGCTATAAAGCAAGGCAGCAGATGCCGTTACGTCACTCTTTCTTGCCATGGAGCCGGTAGCAGCAGCAGTTTGCAAGTGTGCTGATCGGTCATTACCAGAGTTCACATTTCAGCTGAAAACGTCATCTTTCCAGGCTTGTTAGTTGTTGCTGAAGCACCTACCAAGGGGAGAAAACGCTAAGAGGAGAAAGAAGCCACTTTTGAGATTTTAAGTATTTTCTTCTGCTTTTTTGTTAAGAATTACTGCTTTGTCACCTACTTTTCTGCGTTTTCCAGCTTGCTAAAGTTTATATCTGTATTAGAAACAGTATTTAGAACACATCTAGAGCCTGTTTACTGCATTTCCTGTGTTGCACTTAATTTAAAATTGTTTTTTTCTCTTAAAACTGCATTTTACCTGACTTTGGCCTAGCACTCAAGTGTGGGGTCATTTATTGCACTGTTGTGATTATTTTGCTACTTGTGTATCTCTGTTACCTTTAAACTAAAAAAAAAATAAAAATAAAAAAATAAAATCTTGCTTTTTTCCCACTTTCTGAAATTTAAGAAAGTTCAGTTACAGATCTGCTGTTCTGAACTGTTTGTAAGTTTCTTGGAGGCCAGTGCTTGCTTGGACTAAAGGGAAGTCTCTGTGTTCATCAGTGGCAGTGGTTAGCACTGAACAGCCTGCCTGTCCCTGTAGGAGTGGTTACTGCCTAGAAGCTGTAGTTTTATTGGACATTTTGGGTCAATTATAAACTCCTTGATCTCTATCTCTTAAAACCCTGCTGCCTCGTGGTTTTGGCATCTTTCCAGGCTTGTTAGTTGTTGCTGAAGCACCTACCAAGGGGAGAAAATGCTGAGAGGAGAAAGGAGCCACTTTTGAGATTTTAAGTATTTTCTTCTGCTTTTTTGTTAAGAATTACTGCTTTGCCGCCTACTTTTCGGCATTTTCCAGCTTGCTAAAGTTTATATCTGTATTAGAAACAGTATTTCGTACACATCTAGAGCCTGTTTACTGCATTTCCTGTGTTGCACTTAATTTAAAATCGTTTTTTTTCTCTTAAAACTGCATTTTACCTGACTTTGGCCTAGCACTCAAGTGTGGGGTCATTTATTGCACTGTTGTGATTATTTTGCTACTTGTGTATCTCTGCTTCCTTTAAACTAAAACAAAAAAGAAAAAAAAACAAAAAAATCTTGCTTTTTTCCCACTTTCTGAAATTTAAGAAAGTTCAGTTACAGATCTGCTGTTCTGAACTGTTTGTAAGTTTCATGGAGGCCAGTGCTTGCTTGGACTAAAGGGAAGTCTCTGTGTTCACCAGTGACAGTGGTTAACACTGAACAGCCTGCCTGTCCCTGTAGGGGAGTGGTTACTGCCTAGAAGCTGTAGTTTTATTGGCCATTTTGGGTCAATTCTAAACTCCTTGATCTCTATCTCTTAAAACCTTGCAACCCTATTTTAGCGCGGTTTTGCGCACAGAGCAGCGTCGCTTAAACAAGCTTAAACTATTCCCGGCTCCACAAAGTCTACTCTTCACTTTTTCCCTTAGAACTGCTCTAAATCTTAAATTAAGCACTCTATTCTCATTCTAAAGCCCTGCACTTGCTCGTATAAGTAATCTCATAGGTAAACACAAACTAAAGCACTAAATCCTCTTATACTCCTTCAAAGCACTTGCTCCCTATTGGTTCTTTCTGATCAGTACATCCTCATATTCCTTCAAAGCACTTGCTCCCTATTGCTTCTTTCTGATCAGTCAATAAATAGTTCCCTATATTATTCAGGCATGTCCAAAGGTCAGTTTCGAGTTTACTCTCCAGTCCAGCTGGTGAATCTGGGAATCTTGAGGCAATGTTACAACTGCCTTATGTATGCAGACCACCCTCTCCTCCTCCCAACAAGCTCAAATATATGTGAGAGATGCAACTATATAGCCAAACTGGAGGCTAAGCTCTCTCAACTCAGTACTGGCACAGCCTGTCAGGAGGAAAAGGTAACCACACACACCACAAATCCAGTCTCACATAGACCTATCGCATTAGCAAACCAAACACATAAACACACAAAAACATACTCGGAGGCTCTAAATAAAAATCTGCCTAAGCAGCAGAGACCTCCAAAGCAGACATCCAAGCAACACCTACCACTAAGCAATATCCATGTAGCACATAGCTCACAAAGTCAGTGTGCCACACAGTCACAGCCCTTAAGGCGAAACAACACACCTAATACACTTGTAATAGGTGACTCTATTGTCAGACACACTGACGTCCCACTCACAAGGCTGAACAAGGAGAAGGTCAATGTAAGCTGCCTGTCTGGTGCCAGGATCCACCACATAACACAAGCACCCGGGTCACTCCAAAGCAAGTACAAGTATGACTCCGTCATTGTCCATGCTGGTGTGAATGACCTGAGATGTACCACCCTGGACTACATGAAAAAAGGCATACAGGAGCTCTTTGATCATGTAGCCCAGGCCGGTATGACCCTGACCTTGAGTAGCATCTTACCCTCACCAAGAATGATGCCACAGTATAAAGACAAAATGGTCAATTTTAACAATTGGCTAAAGTATTGGTGTCATTCAAAGGGGATCCAGTGTCTGTCAGCCTGGGATGACATGCTCGACAAGCCACGTTGCTTCACTAGGGACGACTTGCACCTGTCACCCCTGGGTTTTCAAATACTGGATAAGGCTCTTGCCTCCCCCATAGTGCCTTTTTTAGGCAAGGCTCAAAAGACAAACCCACCCCCATAGACAACACAAAGAAAAAAAAAACTATGGGTAATGCTGCTCAATGCCAGAAGTCTAAACCTCAAGATGCACGCACTCAAGACTCTCCTCAGTATGGAGAATATCAATATCTGTGCAGTAACAGAAACTTGGTTCAAGGCTCTCGAGAGCACCCCAGCACTACCAGGCTATACTTCATACCATGCTTTCTAGCCCCAAAACTCGGACCAAACTACAAAAGGAGGGGGAGTATCCATATTTATCAAAGATACCCACACCTCCAGGCTAGTGGCACTGCACGCAAGCTCGAGACCATCCATGTGCAACTAAAAGTGGGCAAAACTGCCTTTCAGTTTGTAGCCTGCTACAGACCATCCTCCCAAACACAGGAACCTCACTCGGCTTTCCTGAGAACACTGGAGAATATGAAGGTCTCTCCAAACACTATTATATTGGGTGACTTCAACTACCCAAACATCGATTGGGAAAACTACTCAAGCCCAAACACCCTAGCCCAATGGTTCCTAGAATTTATAAACTCAAATGCTGTGGAACAACTGGTCACCACTCCCACAAGAGGGGAAAACATACTGGATCTGGTCATCACCAACATGGGGTCTCTATGTTCCACACCAGAGGTATACCCCTCATTGGTAAGATCAGACTATAAACAAATCTCACTGGACATCCATATTCCGTCCCCACCCCCAGCCAAGGAAATCACGGTGAAGAACTTCTCAAAAGCAAACTTCACACTTCTCAAAACTGAGGTGGAATCCTTCAAAGCCCCCAGGCCAGTGGACAACACGGCCCAAAATGCAGAATCCTTTACAAAAGCATTCTATGGACACCTACAGGAATGCATGGAGCATGCTATCCCAAATAAAACCAAGACTCACTCCTCCAAAGGCAGGAGACCTGTCTGGTGGACCCCAGCCATAAATAAGCTATACAACAGAAGGAGAAAGCTATTACATGACAGAGCAAAATCCCAAAAAGGGAAGGCGTCACGGATCAGTACTAGCAAGAAACTATGATCCCTCATAAAATATTCTAAGGCCAGCTTTGAAAGAAAAATTGCACAAGACACTAAAGACAAACACAAGGCCTTCTTTAGTTATGTCAGAAACCTGGGAGGCAACTCCCAGATATGCTCTGAGTTAGTGCAAAATGACAAAAAATTCACTGAACCCACAGACATTGCCAACATCCTGGCAGAAAGGTTCAGTGCAAACTCCCCAAAGAGCAAATGTCTATCCCAACAGAGTGTAACCTTCCTGAGATCACAGATGCACAGGTGAGAGCTGCCCTCTCCAAAGCTAAAAACACAGCATCAATGGGACCAGACTGTGTCCCGGGCTGCGTCTTACACGAGCTCCAAGAAGAACTAAACCCTCATATAAAGTCACTGTTCAATCTCAGCCTTACTACAGGATATGTTCCCAAGGAATGGCGTACAGCAACAGTGGTCCCACTCTACAAAGGTGGTGCCACAACAGACCCCGGAAACTCTCACCCTATAAGCCTGACTAGCCTGGTCTGCAAAGCTATGGAACGTATCATCATGAAAATCATAAACAAAGACATTGGGAACCTCCAGACACTGGATCCTACCCAATTCGGCTTTGTTAAGGGCAGATCTTGCCTCTAGAACCTGGTCGACTTCTTTGAAACAGTTACCAAAGCCATAGATGAAGGGAAGGTAGTCCACACAGCCTACCTGGACCTCGCAAATCCTTTGACACAATACCTCACTCGGGCATCATAAATAAGCTCACCAGCTTAAATATCAACCCCTATGTCACAAGATGGGTTGCAAACTGGCTCAGGGATAGAACCCACATGGTCAGAATAGCAGGTGCCATGTCAGACTCTAAACCAGTTACAAGTGGTGTCCCACAAGGCTCAGTCCTGGGACCTCTCTTGTTCGGTATATATTTCTCCGAGGTACAGGCTAACACGGGTGGACTATGGCTGACCAAGTTTGCAGATGACTGCAAACTGGGTGCTATAATCGACTCTCCAGCTGACACAAGTATCCTCCAAAAGGGTCTCACAGCGACGGATAACTGGTGCCAGAGCCATGGCCTAAAGCTAAATGCCAAAAAGTGCATAGTCATCCCCTTTGGAAAAAACAAAGTGCCCACAAATTACCACATAGGTGGTAATCCATTAAGATGAAGAAGTAATTAGGGACTTGGGGACCCAAGTAGATAGCAATCTCTCCTTTGACAATCACGTTGCCAAAGTGGTTGGAAAGACCTTCTATATAGCCCACCTCATCATGAAAGGGTTCACATCTAGATCAAGTGAGGTCATTGTGCCCCTCTACTCATCACTTTTCAGGCCCATAATTGAGTACAGTGCCCCATTTGGGATGTACCTTACCCGACATCTTCAGCAACTGGAAAGACCCCAAAAGTATCTCACCAAGAGGATCAAGGGGCTCAAACAGATGCCCTATGCAGTTCAGCTAAAGAAACTCTAGCTCTACTCAGTTGCGTAACGCCTACTCAGAGGCGATTTGTGTCTGACGTATAAAGCCATGTCCAACCCAGAATTAATGGACATGCTTCACCTCAGGAAATCTAAATCCCTTAGAGCTACATGCTCCAGGGACCTGAACCTCAGCACAGAAATAAATAGGACATGCTGGAGGGACAGATTCATATCCCAGAGGCTCCCCTCACTCTGCAACAAAATCCCAATCCATGTCAGGCAGAGTCCCTCACTGACCCTCTTCAAGAGAAATCTTGACGAATGGATGGGAGATCGTAATTTTTCCCCTGGGATCTCTTCTGTGTCGCTGCTTGATAGAGGTACAGTAAACAAACCTTAAAAGGGCTACCTTCTGTGACCTAGTATACAAAGGCACAGTCAACTAATCTAAAAGGGTGGTGAAAGCCAAACATACTCTGGCTAAGCTTATAAATGCCCTAGGGTAGATAGCCTAGTATCAACCTATGAACCTATAAAGCTAAGTACCCCATTGGGGATCCTTTTTTCTTGCACTAACCGATGTCCAAAAAAGTTAACAATTGTCTCGCCTGTGGAAAGAGATCCCACACCGAGACTTCCATTCATACTGCGTCACTTGTTTAGGTCAAGACCACAACGTCCCCCATTGCTGGTTCTGTGCCCTCTTTTAACGCAAGAACCATTCGTCATAGAGCTCTTATTGTAGATAGGTATGTTCGCCTTCTGTCTTCGCATTCTGAAATGGCATCTGACAGCCAACAAACCGTAGACATACCTAAAGAATGTAGAGCTAAAGCTAGAGACAGGCCACACAAGGCTAAGCCTTCCAACGATGTTACCGCTAAGCTGGTCATCAGTTCTCCAGAATTCAGTGAGGCGCTTTCGCAACCCCTGATGCCTGATACGGTATCTACGCAGGCGTCTACCGAGACTCTTTCAGAGTCCGGTATGCCGCAGAAATCTTCTTCGTCTTCCAAGTCTTTGGTTGTCTCTGCCTCGTTTGGGTCTGGAGCCGTGATGCAGGCACCGGCTTCTGAGGAGGCATTTCGCACTACCGATTCTAGACAAAAAACAACATCTTCTCATCCAGCTACTGTTTCTCTCAGACAGATGGAAATTTCTTTGTGTGTGAAAGGTAAGCTGTCAGTGTAGTTTTCATTGTTCGAAGTCAGATTTGTTGATAACATTTGCATTAAATTGTGATGCCTACATTTCTAGACACTGTATGTGTTAATAAAGTGAATCTCATATTGATAATAAATAAAGAAGAAATGTTTTGTATCACAGCAATCAGGATTTTGGTAACATTTGTGCTAAACTGCAAAGCCTACTACAGTCTATTTCTGGACACTATATATTTAATGAAGTGCATTTCATCCTTAAAATAAGTAAAGGAGAACTATTTTTATCACAAATGAAGAAGGTAGCATACCTATAAAGACCGTTCCAGCCATCGGACTTTTACTTCCATGCAAATTTTCAACTTCCATGTTTTCCCGCCCAAATACTTCAGCAACCAAAAGACGAAGCTACGTGCAGTACATCACATAAAACAATTAATGAAAATTAAAAACACAACTACTGTAGGGTATATGCATTTTAAAGATGTACAAAGTGGTAAAAAATTAGCTTAAAGAAAAATTCAGAACTACTACTTGAAAAAAGCGTTCAGATCTAAATGAGACGGAACAGTGATTCATGTAATTGGGCATGCCTGGAGTATTTTTTTTTGCTTGGATTGGAATGGCAGGTTCTTGTAGAGGTGAAGACAATCCCAAGTGTCTTTTTCCGACCAGGAAGTTACTCTTGTCTAGTCAGCGCCTCCGCTTCTTTACACCTTGGTTGTCCCAAAATAACCATTCTGTTATCACAATGGGCTTCACTTGAATGTTGTATGTGATGGAAGCCAATCATGGGGCAAGGAACAGGTGAGTGTAATATAGTTCAATGGGGCACAGGAAAACATTTCTCCCAAAGTGCATTCGCAGTGCCAGCCTTCTGATGACACTCTTCATTTACTCCATTTTCTAATTATGAAACCAGTTATAACAGGTGCCAGGTGCTGTTTATACTATTAAATAGGAAATGCCAGATACAAACACACACACACACACACACACACACACACACACACACACACACACACACACACACACACACACACACACACACACACACACTTTTACATCTTTTAATAGGTGGGTGGGTGATAATCAGACATTGTTTTCAGACTCTTAGTTCTACCTTGTTTATTATACAGTCCAGTAAAGCATAATCTTTATAAAAACAGTATAAAGCTTCCACTCTTTCAGGATTACCCCAATAGACATGATACTTTTTCTAAAGCTCTTTGTGTTTATCTTTGTCACATACCAGTCACTAAAATCACAATTTGTTATGACAGGTATACATCAACAAAAGACACTGATACACCCAAAACAGATGAATATTACGAATTATGATCCACACACCCAAAACAGATGAATACCATGAACCACTTACCTTCCGACTGGTGCTTTCTGTTTCATCTTCTAAATTCCCTCAGCAATGTTCAACTTCAAATGCAGTTACAGAGCCACTAGTGCCCCTTTACGTACATAGCACTAAGTACCACTAATTATGTTTTCTTCTGTAATAAAAGGTTTGAAACTGCCCTTGGAGATTTTTAACACTTGTAACCTGCTGTGGGTGGGGAAATAAATCGGGAATTGAAGGGGCCACTCGGGAAGTCTTGGCTCCCCATTATTTTGCCCTCAAAACTGGTAAATACAAAGGAATTTGGTATGGTTGAGAGGTACGGTGCTCATGTTGTAGTAACAAAAGCATGAGCCATTAAATCACTACTGCACACTGATAAATGGGACACTAACACTGGTGGTTTCACTCTATTCATTTGCAAAACATTCCTGACTGCCCTTTTCACTACCATACTACCCATAGATGCATCTACATTAAGCTGGGGTTGGGGTCATTTCCAGATGCAGAATGATTCTGGGTTCTTGGACCTGTTAGGACTGTGCTGTTGTCCTTTCCCTGTAAGCCTTTCAGTGTGTCCTTCACAGGGGACCCTTAACTATCCACATAGATATGTCAGTAGTCTCGTACATGAACTAGTAGGGGAGATATGCTCATTCCTACTGTGCAGAGATGCTACCAAGCTATACTGGGAATGGTACCCATTCCATGATCTGTTCCTGATAGCTGTGCACATACACAGAGATTCAAACTTACTGCAAGGTTAGGTGAGCAAGAAACTCCTCCTTCCACACAAGTGATCAATAGAACAAAAAATGGTTAAGAAAATCTTCTGGCTGTGGGAACAGCCATTGGCAGATTTGCTTGCATCATCATTTTCATCACCATGTGTGAAGTGCCAGAATCTGTTTTCCTCCTGCAGATGGGTTAAACCCTATGTAAAGGCTACATCATCAGAAATATGGCCACATGATCTCATGTGTTTGTTTCCACTACTTTCCCTCATAGTGAAAGCAATTCAAAAATCTGAAGTAGTGAAATCCATGCTGACACTCATGGACTTTTATTGGACTACATAAGTGTTCTTTACACTCTAACATCTCACACTGTGGAAGGTCCTCTTAGGCTAATTTAATTCAAGACACGAATGCTTCACCTGGACATCAAAGCTTCCAGCTATCAGTTTAATTTCTCCTGAGTCAAACTTGGATAACAACCCTAAATTCACATCTAGAGTCAAAGATATGTTGGCCTTCTTGCAAAAGCCCTCAACATGGAAACCAAATTCTGTCAAGGTCAACACTTGCAATCTTTATCCACCTCTAAGATTAGCATAGTGTTATGAACATTTTCATTTGTGAGCTCCTAGTAAAGGACTCTGTGCCACCTTGGAACTTCTAATTTATTTTAGAGACATCGGCAAAACCCATGGTTCAAGCCAGCTTCCACAACACATGTCCAATAACTATTCTCACAAATACTGTTCATGGTGTTTATAGCATCAGCAAGATGGGCTATAGAATTACAGGCTTCATCAATTAAAGACCATTACTTGATGTTCTATGGAGACAGATTGGTACTGAGTGCACAACCTTCCTAAAAGTCAAAATTGGCAACTAAAAACAGTTTAAGTCAGTCAATCAGCCTACCCGCATATTTCACAAATAAAGGGAAAATACCTTTTTGCATTGTGTCGATACTTACAGAAGACTAAACTTCAGTATTAGCAGAACTAATGATTTCTGAAAGTCCGATTGGCTCTTTCTGTCCTTTGCACCACTGAGGTTGGGATGACAAGTATCAAAAATCACACTATCTTGATGGATATCAGATTACCTATGATGCTGCACCAATGCCCATGGTCTCATCACTGGACATGGATATGGGTTGGGTAGAGCCTAGGGGAGGCTAACCTGAGTTTGTTAGGCACGGCGACTGAGGAGAGGAGCTGGTGTCAGATGATAGTTTACATACATACATTATAAACTCTACACCTGCTGCAGAGTTGATCTTTGTTCTGGGCTATTTTGGTCAAGGATATGTTTTTCTAGCTGGGCCCACGTGTAGCTAGGGACTCAGTCTTAACAGTTAGCAAAGGTAAAACCACTTCAATTCATATAGAAGTTGTGCATTTACTATAACATTAGATCTGTTGGAAGTCTGTCCATCTTTGGAAACATAACCCACCCATTCATCCTCCAATCAAGTCCTGAGGCAGGCAGTATCCTGCCCCTCCTCAGCATACAACAGCAACAAAATGGCTGGCACTAAATTTATGTATTTGTGTTTATTCTTTCTCTGCCTAACAGGATAATCTGCATAAGGTGTCCTTAGGATACCAAGAAGAACTGGTGAGATGGAAACCAAGCAGCGTCAATGGCGCCAGAGGAGGTAGCAGAAAGAACTTCAAAATGTTAATGTTCCTAAAGCTTGCAATATGAGGTCCCATCTGTTTCCTAAGATGGGCACACTTCTGGTGGTAATTACGTAACTTTCATTTCTCTTCTACTCTCTAATTAGGGTCTACTTTATATAGCCGAAAGCTTAAAATCTCGAGCGCTCGGATGAGCGGATATGCCGGTATTCTAAAATGCTTTTGAGGGAGGCTGTGCCCCCCACACCCCCTGCTAAATATGTATGCCAACTCTGAGAATGCACTATAGTGAGGAAAGGGCAAATATCCCAATCTCTACTGTACTGCGATCCAAAAAAGTGAATATCGAGTATCTGCATTTTTGCTCATGTAAGCACTCAAGATTTTAAGTTTTCGGCAATCTAAAGTAGACCCTCTAATTATACAGGAGAAGGCAGATCAATAACTGTTGTTATCACTATTAACTTATACCAAACAGCATCAATGATGGACCATTCATTCTATTTCAGCTCGGTATCCGTGGCCTCTGTCTGCCAGCTACATTTCCACGTGGAAGAATGTTTTGAGAAATAGATTCTCTTTGCACCTAAATGCAGTGACTTTCTAACATTTCTTTGGCACTTCAGTTTAGACCATAACGTGTATATTGCATGTGTTAGCCCCACATGGGCTGACCAACTATGATTCTGTACAGAAGTCTACATTTTTCTCTGGTAGCTGTGAAAAAAGATCAGTGAGGTTGGTTGAGTGATTAAGAATAAGATTGGTTAACATTAATAACGAAATAAAGTTGGCAGATTTTTGAATTTTAATAGAAATATATTCACACACATTTCCTGTTTGCAGGATGCTTGTTTGCACTTGACAATGGTTCTCTTTTCATATTAAATCAATACTGCAGCAAAACCCTGTTAAGAGAAGCCACAGAGTGCTATAAGATACATATGCTTTTCACTGAATATCAGGTCACATTGGTACTAAATTCATATTAACGTACAAAATATACATAATACAGAAGGTGTCCTGAGTATTAATTGAACTGTGGATTGAATAAATTTCTTTTCATAGTCGATTTTTGTACTGTCAAGGGTTGCCTTTGAAGAGCCATTTGAAATTCTTTTGTAGATGAGGGAGTTTTTTCCTGATCTAAGTGAAACTGGCACAGATTCCTGTTAGTTTGATTAAGGTATTTGGGGATGTAATTTTGAAGCACTGGATTGTAATTGCATTTATTTTGCTTTTCTTAACCTCATTGTTCCGTAATTTATTGCTGCGGCTAACAGAAGAGCTGCTTGTTGACAAGACTGGCAATGAACTGTTCTTCCCTGAAGCTAGAAATGTTGCCTCATTAAACTTTATTCAAGTTTTGAAACTGTACTATTCCTTGAGGACAAACAGGAACAGATGAATTTGGTAGCAGGGGCCTGCCTAATGTTCTATACTGCTATAAGTTATTGAAGGCATCATATTTTTCATACCATGGAATATTAAATAAAACACTGTATAAAAATGTATAAACAAATCAGAGAGCTTGGCTGGTGGCATCAGTGCAGATCTGGATTTGCTGTGCCTTGGTCTTGAGTTTGGAAATAGTTATTTTTCGTGAGAAATCTACACATTTCACAGGATGCCTGCAAGAGGCTGGATACATGCGCTTATTTTTATTTTCATCAGATCCACTTCAATGCATTGCCATCTAAGAGCAAAACAATTAATTTGTGAATGTTTTCATACACTGTGCAGATTTGTGATCTCAAACGTAATGAGCATTTATTGAATATGTAGGTTCATAGGTAAGTATTGGACTGATTATCCGTGTGGGCCATTTTTTAAGCCTAGCCAATGCCCTTCAAAGGTGAGAATCAAACCCTGCACCTAGTGTCTGCGATAAACACATTAACCATTATACCAACCCTCCAGAACCCAAGAAGGCAGATTCCACTGATATTTGAGCTCAGCTTGCTGGATTTAGAGTCCATAGTACTAACCATTACACCACAGAACTATTTGCAACACCATGGAAACATTTGATGAGTTTTATTTCACCGCCACCAATAAATATTTGTATAGATTTGAGTTTCTGTACCTTGCAGACTTTATTTTGAAACAGGAGTTCAAGTTTGTTAAGTGAAGTCGTGAACAGGAGTACAGCAGGATAATGTAAAGAATATGAGTTTGCTGTAAAAGTTGCAAGTTAATACAAAGATTCGCAGTGCGCTTGTGATTAAAATCACAAAAGAAATTCAGTGTTTTGAAAGCTAACAGCACAAAAATGTATATAATCATACAAGGTATATACATATGTACAAAATGAGATACAGTGATGCATTGTTTTAGTCACAGGAACAGAGCTGAAGAGAAAGTGTTGCAGAAGAAGTAAATCGTGAAATGTCCTTCTATTCTGATGTTGCAGTATTCATAACAGTAGGGAGTTGCTGCTTGCAACGCCACCGTCCAGCCAGTATACCAAAGTCTTAGTCCAGGAGGGTACGTGTGACGTTGGTTACCAGGGCCATGTGTCAGGTGGAGTAGAAGACATGCAGCAGGTTCCATTACTGAAAGCCAGTAGGTTCATTGGAGAATGATACAGTGATGGTCTTTTCTTGATGAGAAGAGGGTGATGTATCAGATTTTACTGGAGAGTGTTTGAAATTTTTGAAGGTCTTTCACTGAGGCATAGGATAATAGAGTTAGGGCATGTTCTGCCTGAAGTTGTTAAATATTTTTGTTCATAGTGTTTCTTCATTTAGAGGTGATGTATTGTGTGGCAGTTGTATTAGGTAGAGTTGACTTTAACTATAATGTGTTCAATCTGTAGGGTCATGCTTGAAGTTGGGTCAAGGGAGAGATGTGTTTACTACCATGGTTGTTGTAAGTTAGGGGGTATGTAAAAAGTGGAGGTTGATTAACTTTTGGTGACTGCCAAAGAACATATATATTTTTTATGGTGTTCAGTATTAGTTGTTAGGTTGCAGTGTGTGGTTTGGAGGTTTTGTAAAATAGCTTCATAAGAAGCAGACAAGTTATAGAAGACTAGGTCATCAACATCAACAATAGGACTTTATATTTTAGATCATTGAACAGGGTGTTTTGATTTTTTAGGTTCCCTCAGACCTCATCTTTACTGACCCAGTCCTTAGTACCCAGTGTCCATACCAGATCTACCAACTACTCTCCAACCCCAAGCCCCAGGACTTATTGCATTTTTGCTGGGGCTCGTTATGAATCTTGAGGGTGTCCTGGGGGCTCAGGTTATCTGTGCTTCCAACCAGGGAGATTTTTTATGGATGAATTACCCACTCGCTTTCCTCTCCACCCACGCTCATTGATTACATCCAAGGGCAAACCCCGTCTTTGGACCTTGCCTCCCCTTGGGAATGTATCAACGAGTGCCCTCCCACCTGTCAGTCACCTAAGCAGTTAACTGAACTCAGGTCAGCTGTGCTGTAGTCAGGGCTTTATCCATCTATGCCACTGGAGTGGCCCATTGAACTGGGTATTAATGAAAATATCAAAAAGGTCAGGGGCCAGGATAAGGCCTTGTGCAATGCTGACATTTTTTGTTTGTTTGTTTTGTGGTGATGAAAAGGACTCCTTGATTTCACAGAGAGAGTTCGATTTACTGTGAACCAGTTTAAGAAGGAAAATGAAAACCTACCGTTACTTAACCTAGTGTGATTAACAGAGGTGAGACCTTAGTGAAGTAGATAAGTCGAGCACTAGCATGGTGGCCTTTTTTAGTGTTAGTGAGTGTATGAAGGTAGTTTACATCCATGCTGCACTTTCTTAGTTTCAGTGCTCTGAGTTCTTCTTATTTACTTTTTATTTGGTGTTGTTTACTGCTAAAGTCTTCATTTATTGAACAGCAGTGACAGATAATATATTGCACAAGGCCTTGTTTCTGGTAAGGGCATACTAAGCACTTTGCTAATCCTGTCGTGCAGGCTTTGTAGTATCAGACTTCATTCATTTGTGAATTTCCTGCTTAATCCAGTATGGAAGTTGGAGCCTGTCCTGACAATGCATATAAGGCATTGAAACTCATCCTGAAGGTGGTGTCAACCCATCATAGTGCAAAGAAACACACACACACACACACACACACACACACACACACACACACACACACACACACACACACACACACACACAAACCCTGTGAACAAGACAGAGGATCACAAGTTCACCTGTGGCATGTCTTAGGGATGTGGAAAGAGGATGGAACACCCAGGAAAATGCCAAGTGGATATCTGTTTATCATAGGTGCTACACTTGGTACTTCAAGTCCTTATACTTCATTAATCAAAAGTGTGATACTGATAAAAACCAGCACAGGCTGAAACACAGCGTCATACTTTTAAAGCATCCCTCCAATGGGATGTGCTGTACTCCCCATAGTACTCCCATACTTCTGCCACATATACTAACTTGACATTGCTGTATGTCAGAGTAGGGAAAATAATCGGATGTACCACAATCTTAGAGTTATTATATATGCCCCCAACTCACATTTAAAAATTCCCTCTCGCTTGTTTCAAGGCTTACAATTATGAACCTTAGGCTTTAAGCACACATCGCATGAGTACACAAGAAGCACATATAGACTCTGCATAGAAGCCAGCCTAGCTGTGAACTGAAGAACCATGAAACAGCAACACTAACCACTGCACCGCTATACAGCCATGTAAATAAGAACACCATTGTATTAGGTTCATTCATAAGTTCACTCAAAAAAAATATATATATATACTTTATCTTATCATGAAGTTCTACACAATCCAAACTTACCAGCATCACTGTACCTACTTATTGCTAATTTTATTATTTTTTTCTATCCCTGAATGTCCTCATGGGAGCAGATATGTTGACATGAACTTGTTCATAGCTTCATAGGCTCATAGATGATTACTAGGCTAATGCCCCATTTGGCTTTTTTAAGCCTAGCACTGCTTCACAAGGTGAGAATCAAACCATGTACCTTTTGTTTGTAAAGTAAACACCTTTACCATTAAGCAACCATTTTCTTGATGAAATATTTGTTTCCCATAATGTACTACTGTAAGAGCAAAACTGATGATGTTACAATGCCATACTCTGTGTTATCAGATCACAGCCCCATTCACCTAGAATGGAAGTAATGAGAAATGATGTCCAATTTGAGAATCTACGTTAAAAATATCAGTGACCTTTTTCAGCAATTCTTGCATATGTGTTTCCTGCATGCATCCTACACTATCTATTTTATGTTCTTTAAAAATGCCGCAGTGATTACAGAGATAACGTAGCTTTTTAAAAATAATAATTTGTGAGTTTCAGGTCCTGCCTTTCTTCCTTGAGGCAGCGTGGTTAATTTGTGAAGTTACTTTGGTGGTTATCAAGTTTATTTATCTTCAGAGTGTGAAAGGTTTAATAGGTTTACAGTCCAGGGAAAGAGAAAGAATACAGCTTTACACAGCATCACATAGTTGTGAATTGTGAACCTGAATAGCCTTTGACTTCATAGGCATACCTCTCAGCTGTCCAGATTTTTGCCTCTTAATTTTGGTCTTTTACTCATAAAATGTGTGGGTTTCTGGGAACTCATTGAGGATTGAAGCTACTAACTAATGACACACATTTGACCTTCAGATTTTATATCCTTCAAAAATCACATGCTAACACAAAGCTTACTATTCTAGCAACTTTCTAAGTTTATAAGACCAATAACTAAACAATGTCCCTATTTTGGGGCCTTTGTCCCCCCATTAGCTTAGACTTTGTCTAGATTTGTTTTGTTAAGAGGCTGAGAGAGATGCTGATAGGATGTGAAATATCAAAAAGAGCTACATATACTTAGTAGTGTTTGTTTTATTTAGCAAAATACTTTCAGATGTGATAGACATTGTGATCCAATAGCAAAGGATGCAAATTCTAAAGGAAAGTATAATTTCATTTAATTTAGTCCACTCGTGGTATGCACCAAGGAGGCTGACTAGCTCTTTGAAGCCTAGAGCAACTTTTTTTCTGTACTTCCAGTTAACACTTATAGCTTTTTATGGCATCCAGACTTTTTTGGGTCTAGTTTATTTAACTAAGTGACTTACCAACTAGTAATAGGCAGCATTAGAAAGGGCATGGCATAATTAACAAAATAAAATTAAGATTGTTAATCAAGGATATCCTGCAGTAGAGAAATTATTGTTTGCCACTTATTATTCCTATTTTCATGTTTATGTTTATGTTGTCATAACTGAGAGACCTACATGCTACTGAGACGTCTGGTGTGAAATGCAGTGGTGGGAAACAGGAAAATTCATTGTCACTGTCCATTTATGTCACACAGTAATGTGATATTGCTAGTTGTTGCTAATTATGGAAAAGACATTATTTGTACATGTACTTAGTACCTCAATAATGCAGCAACTTACAAAGTATTTTATGGCATCAGGTAAAAACTTAGAAATTGTTGAAAAAATTATGATTGATGTTTGCACTGCAAGCTCCGCATACTCTGTGATTTTTATTGTTAGCTGTACAATCAAACATATGGTGTCATATTTCTGTAACTATCTTAATAGCAACTTACTCAGAGAGGAAGTTTGTGTTGTTATGTACAAGCTTACATCTGTTTAACAGAAACATTCCAACAATGTTTATCTGGGTTGTACATTTTCCAAGATATGACTATTTGTCTGTGAAAGTTTAGCAAACATATCATTCTGTGTTATGGAAAGACAATGAATGTACTGACTACTATCACTGCAAAGAATACTTCTTCCTCATAACATTACTATTTGTACAGTTTAAAAGCTTTTACAAAACATATTTACAGTTGCATTTTTTAGAAAATGCTCTGGAATGCAAAGATGTGTGTAGGTTGCTGGAAGTGTGACACTATGCTTCACATATGTGTTAATGATCTGGGACAGACATGTTACAGCATAGGGGCAACTGCCAAGTCCTGTTTTCCTCATATGCAGAAGTATCAGGATCATCCTCTAGGGCTGGAAATACTATCTGTGAGAAGGGAATGTTCTTTTGGGGTGTAGGTGTCCTTTTTCCTCCCTATAATCTGGTCTCAAATTGAAGTATAAACATTATTTTGATATTACCTCCTACTTGACTGCAAAATCACTATGCTACATTTAGGATGAAGTTATACATCTGTAATACATAGTTATAAAATGGAAGTCTAACATGAAAGTGATGGGTTTTAAGACTGGAATTATGTCTAACTGACAACACTAAGAATATAATATTTGCTCGTAGCATTGCCCCATTAACAGTCACTGATATCAGTATTTTCATCACACCATTTATGGGATCATATGTCGTGGATTTTGCTACTGTAATTGTACAGTTCTTAACTGAAACACAGTTTCTCCCACTCGGGAATCATTGTTTAGTGTGGAATTCTGAAGTGACACTACTGTTTTTCAAGAGATGTTGTCCTACAAATGAGTACTTTGAAAGACAGATAAAAAATCATGCATTTTGCCAACACCGAGCATACATTTAATTTCACAAAAATGTGCCTAATATTTGGGGACCATATTTTTAACACTGCACCTCTGACAAAATTTCACAGTCTATTTTTATCCCAAGAAGTGATTTTCAACAAGAAATGTTATCTCTTGTCACATGGCGATTCATTGTTTGCTGCTATGCAGCTGAATGACCTGGGAATTACTCCTAGCCTTTGATTCCTGTGATTGATACCTTTGTGGAATCTGCAGGTTCTCTCCTGTCCTGTTCCTGTATATGTTCTGTAGGAAGTTCACTTATCTCCCACATTCAGAAAACGTATTGGTGGATTTTTTACCTTGAACTTTCCAAGTGTGTGTGTGTGTGTGAGTGTGTGCGCGTGTGCACGCTTGTGCGCATATGTGTGTGTGACTGTGTGTGTGTGTGTGTGTGTGTGTGTTTGTTTGTTTTGCCATTGTGACCTGATTCATAGCTGACTTTGGTGGTTCACTTTATTTGACTGGTTAGGAAATTATTATAATTTCTTTTCAGGTGGCACTGCACCACAATTTATGAAATGTGACACTAACAGGAGTAGTCTGAAAGTTTGGTCCTCAGTTATTGATGACTGCAAGCATTATGGGATCTTTGCTTATTATGGCATATCTTAGCTTGTAACTTTGCCAGCTTTCAGTAATTTTGGGTCCAGGTTTTCAGATTTAACTCACTTGTTTCTAACCTCTTTGATTTCAAACACCTACTAGAAGACCGCTTAAATAAAACTTGGCTCTGCTCCTGCACTACATCAGGTTAAACTAGTTCCTTCCACCACCCCAACCACCTGGCATACTTCTTGCTAATTCTTTTGCTCTGAAAATAGTTAATGTAATTTTTAGATAAATGACAAATATAATTTTGTCTAGGCTATGGTATGTACTCATATCTCTTCCAAACTGTGTACTTAATGTGCATAATATCAGTTATATGAACTGTAACTTGCAAATTCTTTAATTATAGACAGTGTTCATTTTGACTTATTTCTGCCCTAATATTTGCAATCTGTATGTACAAGTTCACACTGTATGAACTAAAGCTGTGAATGTTTTACTTTGTTAATGTGTTTCTCTTCTGTATTAAGTTTTGAATTGTTTTTTGTTATTTGACTTTAACCATATTATATCAAGGTGGAGCTTTTCTCCCAGGTCTTCCACTGAAAATGAGACACAATTCCAGTTAAGCTTTCCTGATAAACAAAAGTCAAGTAAAATACATGTTCAGCTGTGAAGCACTGAGCAGTGGCAGTGCTGTTAACTTTTACAGTTATCACTTGTTATTTTATTTATTTATTTTTACTTTGAAATTGTTAACTGTGGTAAAGCACTGATCCCATTGGACACCTTTCAGTCACAATGTATCCATGACATTATATACAGAGTTGTTGTTGTGTCTTTCAGCTTTTCCCGGTTACGGGTCGCCACAGCAGAACTCCGGTCCGCTAATGATTGGTAGTTGATTTTTACATGCCGAGTTACCAGCCCTGACACACAACCTTCAACAGAGTAAATGAAGTCGATGCAATGTTTACATATATTATATTCAAAGTAACTGTCATAGTTGGCTTGAGGGTATAAAGGTGATAGATAAATGACATTATATGTACAGTGACTGAAAAAACACAGTATATAGATGCATTATGTATAATATGCCATCACAGTTGTCATGCCGAAAGCATCACAATCAAAAACAGAGTCAGAGCAAGGTAAGTAGACAGAAAAGAGGAATGAAGTTTAAGTTTTATGGCCAGACAGTCAGCAGTTGCGTTACAGTGGAATCTTGAAGTCTGCTTTTATTTGTGAAATGAAATTGGGTAAGAATGCTTATTATGCTTGTAATGCTTAATGGGGGGGGGGGGGTAATAGTTGTGAAGCAATCATACGTTGGTTGTATTAGAAATGTTTAACATCATCGGGGTTTAAATATGCTTTTTACTTATCCTCATGATTTTCCACAATTTGGTAATTTTTTATTGTGTTGATTTAAAACTTGGAGCAAAGCGATTTTTTGCAGTATGCCATTAATGTAATGGCTGCATGGAAGATGCTGGAAAACAAATGGCTTCCACATCAGACAGGTTCATGTGCATGCACACAAACACACACATGCCAACAAAGTTTTGAACTGCACACGATAATTTGCGTTTATTTTTTTTTCTTTAGGGCCTCCTACTTCCAGACTTGATTTGCTATATATATTTAATTACTATTACTTCCAGCTGCTTTCGCTGGATGCTAATAAATGGTTTTGAAATGAGCTAGTTTGAGTACTGAAAAAGTCATGAGACAAGATGCCATAGTTGAGCTATGCTGAGTGACCGATCTGTTTTGTGCATTTTGTACTCTTTATAGGCGGCTATTAAAGAGTTAAAATATTGCAACCTTCTGCCTGGCTGGTATGTATGCTGTTACCACACTTCATAAAACATTTTGAAAAATCCTGTACCCTGTCGATCAATATATACCAAATGAAAATTGATTACTTTCTTTAGAAAAAACAGTTCTCTTTAAATTCTGTCAGGTTTACAAAGGAAAGGACATTTTTAACCTTATTTATTGCCTTATTCTCCTGCCGCTTCTGTGTGATTCTCGTGCTAGTGAGTTGGGCAGAATTTCACTTTGTTCCTTCATCTTCCATGCCCCTTCTGTATTAATAAGCTCCATCGCACTTGGGTGTGTAGGGTACCCTGTTAGCTTTTAGTTTTCATTTTGAATTAACTTTTGTGAAACTTAATCATTGCTGATGCTCCTTCCTGCATGTGTATATGACTTCAAGCATCTCATTGGCAAACTGCACCCTAAGAATGTATTTGTTTTACTCGACTCATTTTGTTAGTGCTAATCCTCTCCTATATTTACGTATTTTTCTGCATTTAACTACTGTTTGGGTGGGTTTCTAATACAGCCTATCATTTGTTACCATGCCTCTCAACCTGCAAACATTGAAAATAAGAACAAAGACACTTGAAAAGTAGGTATATTCAGCCAAAAAACATCCAATTAGTATTAAATTTGAATACCAAATAACACATGACTCTTATTGATTCCAGTCGGAATGCAGGATACTACTCAGAAGTACATGTTTAAAAACAGAATGGCAATGGCACTGCGGGCAGCCCAGTGGTGCAGCGGTTAGGGTTCTCTGGTTCGATTCTTGGCTGAGGTGCCTTCTGTGTGAAGTCTGCATTTCCTCCCTGCACTCACATGGGTTTCCTATGGGTGCTCCAGTTTCCTCCCACATTCCAAAGACTTGCATCTGGAGCATTTCTTCCCGGGCCTCCACTGAAAATGGGCTCTGTCCTAGTCAGACTTTCCCGGTAAACAAATGTTAAATGAATGAACGAGTAAATAAATAAAAATGATGGAAAATATAAGCACATGATCAAAGACAGGATATAAAATCTATAAAATTAAATGATCTGTATTGCAAAATTCTAACACACAATGTAATTTATTTTTGCATCTGAAAAAGGGAGATATAAGATGGGTGTCAGTCATTCTTTAAATTATTGGCACCACTAGTATGTTAGTTGTGTAGTGTGGTTTTCTGTGTAAGAGACAGCTTCAGGTATCTAATGTGGTGTTGGGGATTCAGAAAATTGTGTGAAGGGTAAATCAAGCCTGAAAAGTATGGCATATGTCCTGAAATAGAAACATCATGTGGAGGGGTAAATCAAGCCTGAAAATAGAAGCAGTGTCCAAAACAGGAACAGTTGAGAGGTCTGCTTTTTTCTTGTCATTTTTTTTTTTTTTTTTTTTTTTACTATGTCTTGCATTTGTTATACGGTGTGTGCTCCTAGTTCCTAGTTGCTGGAACAATTTTTTTCCAATTTTAACCCTGCTAAGTAGTCATTATCCTTTGCCTAAAACTTAATATGGAAAAGACAGTTTTGTTAGATGGGTTGCAGTGCTCACACGTTTTTGTACATGACACGTGCTTAATATGCACACATTTGTCATTAGGGACTGCAGTAGTTGTTTGTTTTATGCTGCCTCATTGATTGGCACACATCTGAGTATGGTACAAGAAAATTATTTCCTTACTCAGTTAATACATGATTGCACTGTAGTGCTGACAATGATTTTACATGCCTTACTGTTAAGGGACAGCATGTGCCCTTAGTCAGTTTCAGAGCTTCATGTCTATTACTTAACTTGGACTGTCTGCAGATGTATCCCACAGCCTGATACATAAGCCGGCTGTTTAGTCAGTAAGATGTTAACTTTTCAGTTACAGATTGCCGAATAATTTATGGTCTTTACTATTTTATTCTAACAGCTTGCCCTTAGTGCAATGTGTTGTATATCTCATTTCTTATTTCCTAGTTGTACTAAGTAGCAGAGTAAACATCTGTCTAACATTTGTGTGAAAATTAAGAGTAAATAAAACAAAAAAATAAGGCCGGTATCCATAGTCTTCACCTCTAGTTGTGTGTAGCAGTAATCTGGCAATAGCTTTGCTACATGGATATGCAAATGTAGTCAGTATATGTGATTCATGCTAACTATGAAAACACTCAGCTGTGCTGATAAACATGCTTACTTAAAGGTGACGTACGAAGTATGGAGAATAAGCGTCAACAAGAGATGTATTAAGTGGATACGGCACCTTAGATGGTGGGGTATTGCTGCTATTCATAGAGATAAATGTAAAAGGACCTTGTTTGCATACAAAACATGTAAAGGACCCTGCATTTATGTGACGGTCTTTAACAGCACCTTATTAACTTGGAATAAGTGGAGTTGCACTGCAAATTATTTATGAAACTGCGGACATTGTAAAGCAAGAAAAATAATATAAATATCGGAAACTGTTATGAAACAGTTCAAAATAAGGTAAGTTCTCTTGAAGAAATGTTTATTTTATTCATATGATGGGCATATTATAATGGCTTTGGGAATATAGTAAGCTGTTATTTATAAATGACAGTCATTACAGCAGCAGAGGAAATGATGACTGATCAGTGAGAAATTAATTTTCTTTGGCGTCTTTTAGTGATTGTGCATATATGGTGGAAGTAGTAAAGTGGAAGGATGTTTCGTTGGCTGACAATTTGTCTTGAGAGATTCCCCGAGTGTCACTGACAGTATTACATGATTATAAGAATGTGGTAAGGGCAAATGAAAGAACAGATATATTTATGATTTTGCAAACATTACTTCAGCACAACTTTACTTGGGTGGACTCTGCATGAGTGTGTAATTATGGAGGTTGTGTCACATATTTTTTTTTCTGAGGATGGCAGGTGTGTCATTGATGAATGTGTAAAATATTTTTGCTGTTGTGTATGTCTTTGTAGTGATGGTATAGGGCAAGGGATCAAGGCAGAGAAAGGACACCTTAAAACATTTTTACAGGGTCAGCAGGCATCTACAAGAAATGCAAAGTACGAATAAAGCTGCATTAATGCTTTTTACAATGGATGTCCCTATGAATTGTCCTCATTAGCATATGCTGCTTTATGTCATTTCTCATTTACGTCTTATTATAGTTAACTCGCTTACACAGATTCACGACCATTGCATGTTAAAGTAAATGACCTCTATGAATCTCGGCCAAGCTACATTCATCCACAGGCAGTTCTGATACCTGTAACATGTTCACACACTCACTATGAATTCCATCCTAAAATTCCACAAAAAGTAAATTTGTTGGCTTTCACAGTCGTTTAGCTTTTGTTTTGAAAGATGTCATCTTTTACATGTATGAGTAAGGTATAAAGAAGGACAGCTGCATTGCCACGTTCCAATATTTAAGAGAAAATTAATTTGAAGTAATAAAAACCTGAATAGCTGTCAGCAGTCTTTATTTGCACAGTATTCTCATTTTGTTTTAGAACTGTCTTTCATGAAGGAAAGAATTAGGTATGTTTATAATCAGAATGGGGAATTTGTTTTGTTCATACCGGAAGTAAAATCCTTTTTAGCTACCTCTCAAAAAGAACTGTTTCAGATCAGAAGTCTGACAGCTTTAATAAGCATGGCACACTGTAAAGAAATGCTTATACTGCCAGAATAAGATTTTAGTATTGCAATTTATCATATTTAGTTTTATGTTTTATTTATTTATCCCTTTGTTGACTAGATTTAGACCCCCACTAGGCTAGTGTCTACTTTTCGGGGGAGGCCCAAAGTGGTATTTCTACTACGAGGGGAGATTTGACCACAGCATCGGATAAATTCTCCTGCTTCTTTTAATAGCATATTGGGATCTTTTACATCTAGATGAACTACACCAATTCAAGCAGATAGTATTGTTCTCTCAGTTAAATGCTAACACGCAGCTGCATGCACCTCTTTTGATGTCCAACATTGTTGATGCAACATGCCGTTTCAGTCGCATGGCCTTGAGTGACACAGACGATACAGACCTGACTTTGAGTAGTGAGCCTACAAGCTAAAGGAGGTAGGATTGACTTGCATGTTATGGAACAAGAAGACTGAACACAGTACCAGCAGGCGAGCTCTCAGAAATGCTAATGAAGATCTGGGCATTCACAGCATGGAGCAGGAGTTCAAGGCTGTGCATCGCTGCCTAAATGCATGCAAGGTTGTAGAATATTTAGCTGCAGAAAGAAATATTATCAGCCATGAATGCTGACAAGCTGTGAAACAACCGTCCTGTTTCAGTAACTGGAATAACCAGGTAGAATGGGAGGGAGCCATGAGGCTTTGATGGCCACATTTTCTGAGTGCCTGGAAAAGAAAAGGTCAGGCAACATTTCAGGATGGAGCATTAGAAACTGAAGCAGTGAAACCTTTCACATCTGTCAAACAAGGTTTCATAAACTGCAGAGTAAATCTTAATTTTGTGATGCAGAAGTGCAGTTTGCCATTTGTTGGAGAAAAAGCAGTTGTCTCAGTGATGCCAGAAATGTTGGCTATGCACCACTCCTGTGGAGTAGAGTGATAAAGCCATGAATATGGCCCAGGTGACCTAAATCATTTAACACTCAGGTGATTGAAGGAGCTTCAGGGAGGGTTGGGAATTACCATCCCAGGAGAGTGAGTAGTAACGTGTGCATCTATAGCAATGATCCTTGGTGGAGTCTGGGATTTTATACATTGGAAGGCATAGTATTAGTAGTGTATGACAGGGTGCTGCTTTTGAGGTGAGGTGATGCATCATAACATACCCATTTACATGTCCACCTACAGACATTCCATTAGTCACCAGGAGGGGGGCAATTTCAAGTAGGTCATAAAGGAAAAAATACAGAGTGAAAGCAAGCAACTGATCCCCTTCCCCAATCCCCATAAACTCCTATCTGGCCATGGCTAAAATTTGTCATTGACTGGGGAAGGCTGAAGTGCACATAGTCTCAAAATATAATGTGGGGCACTGGGGCAGCTGTCATTGTGACAGAAAGGGGACAAAAAATTTGAAATGTTGACTACATAAATGTTAGGGTGACCATTCTGAACTCTGACAAATCCATGAGGTTGCTTTTTGCAATGATAATTTGTCATCCTGATTTGTAAAAATGTTGCTGTAAAATTTTAAAGCAGTTGCATTTGATACCATTCATTGAATGCATAGAGCAAAACAATTCACATGGTGTCCAAAAAGAAGTGAGTTTTCAGCAACAGCACAGTCACTTTCTGGGTACAAAAAATGTGTTTGACACTTAGACAAATAGTAAGCTTGAGTGATATACTTCATTAGTATGTCAACTTTTTATATTTTTTTGCTCTAACATTTTAGCACAGTACGTTTATAAAGTTTCATAAATGCAGGCAGTAAGTATTATTCATCATTGCATTTAGATCATTATGTTTCTCCTATCTTAAAATACCTATTTCATTTTCTCCTAAACTTGTTCATATCTTGTACTGTATTGCATACTGTTTGCCTACTTGGCTGGAAAATGCTTAGTCTTTTCACTGGTGAAGGAGTGTCAGACTGGGTTTAAAGGCCATTCTTCTCTTGGGAATGTAATATCAAGTTGAGGATTCTAGCTAATTCAGATGAGAGGGCACTAAGCAATGTCTTGTATTCAGGAAATGGACAGTAAACTTAAAAATTCAAGACAAATTGTCTGTGCACTTCCGTAATATATTTATTTTAGTCAGGAAAGAAATTTTCTGCCCTTACTAGACAGAAACTTTTAACTTTTGTTTTTAGAGGCTAGACTCATACAGCTAATCCTGCGATAAATTTTGATGTGATTGCAGAGTGGGATTTATGAAGAGGGACAAAAGTGTATGACATCTGTTACCCCCTTCTTCTGACTGGAGAATTCTTTACGTTTTGAGGATCACCCTTTCATTTATGACACAGACATCTCGCCCTTCTCTGCATATTACAGTTTTTGTCAAGGTTTTTCTCTATGGAAACTGTCTTTGAGATTAAGATATCATTCAGTTCATATTGCTTACATTCTAACTGTCACGCCTATAAATGGCATTATAGGTTCAGAAAATGTAGTTGGGATACCCATTTTGCATGTTTAGCTTTACCAAATGTTTTGAAGACAGAAAAAGTTCAAACATTGTGACTTTTCATTCATTCAAGACTTTTTCTTTCGAAGAGTTAATTTGTCAGCATCACTTAACTGCCATGTTTAAAAGGGTAGAATGATGCATGAAATACCCCAAAAAAATGTTAAGGGGAACAAACAAAATTCATAAAGACTTCATAGATTTGAATCTCAGAAGATGACACTGTAAGTAAAACAATTAAACCATAATCTGTAACACTTTCTAAGCTCTTACAAAAATTTAGGAAATGTAAAAATGTTAGGTGAACTAGAATGGTTGAAATAAATTTGAGACAGAAGATATCAAGCTCAGGTAAACCAATTAAAATATTGTAATTGTGATTAGCAACTTACTGAAACCACACACCCAAGTCTCACAAACTCATTGTTCTGTAATAGACCAGAAATGGTCACAACCTGTAAAGAACACCTTTGTGGGAAGCTCACCGTTAGCTCCCATGTAGGGACTGTTCCCACACTGAGTGGGCAAAATCTTTAAACAAAATATATATAAACTCCTTCTACAGGGCTTCAGGTCATGGCAGTGCCTACATCTTCTACAAATACTTTCTAATTCTGGTCACTGTTATCACTAGAGAAGGAATAAGCTTCCCTTCAGTGTTACATTGTTTGTAGCCAGTTTTCTGTACATTTGATAGACCAGATTTCTGAACAGTGTCTCACCAGCAGTTATGTCAGTGTACTTATACCTCTTACCGACGTCCATTTGTGTACAGTGCAGCATTGCCTCAAAGAGCAACTGCCCAGAATATAATTTCCTAAAACACACTCTTATAAAACTAGCAGATTGCCTTTGAATGATGTTATTGCATTAAATGTTGCAAACAGATCAAGCGTGCATTGTATGCTCACCAGTGATGTTCACACTTACTGGATTTTTGATTTGCTCACAGATCTTCCCATTTGTGGGATTTAATGCTCATGTTCACTGATGATATTCACTCTTCTAAGATTTTATGGTCTTACGCCTTGAGGTTTTGAAATCTCGGCATGTGAAATGAAGTCTAGTCAAGAAAAAACAAATACTAAAATCTGTACAAATAAAACTAGTCAGTGCTACTTTAAATCTGTTTTGTCTTTCCATGCAGCATCTGTTAATTCCTGACATTTCTGTTATTAATAGTTTGTGTACTTATTTTATCATTTTCTTCTTGGTTGGTATTATTTGGGATTTATTTCCTTTACATTAAACCCTCCATGGGTTGTCTAGATGTTTAATGTTAAGCAAGTATGACATCATGCTTCTAGACTAAAATAACATGTTACTGAGTAAACCTTTTCCAGCTAAGTGTTCATCAGTATAGGTGTCAATCGCACGCATGATCATGATAATTACACTCTTACTATTTTTAAACTAGCTTTTCTCCTGTTAAATGTTTTTTTTTGTAGTTGGTTGGTAAAGGTGAGTCACAAATTAGTCAAAAAAATATTGTTTAAGAGGCAAAAAAAAAAAATATCCAAAAGTCAGGCATAAATAAATGTTGAATTGAGAGGTTAGCTATACACCTCTATTAATCAAGGGTATGCTTCAGTTTTTTCATACTGTGATGTAGCCAGTTATGATTTATGCAGCCACATCAACATTTTGATGTAGAAACTGAAAACTTGTTTCTTAAATTGGTACAGGTACTATAAGGACTTAAATTTAGACAACAGAAAGTACCGCTAGTGATGTTTGATGTTACATGTCCTAATAACAAAAACTTAAAAACAAAGCTCCAGTTAACTAACACATATCCTCTGTGGTTGCTTAGAAGTGATTGATCTGGTATGCTGGAGTGATCATAATTGTCCATGACAAAAGAGAGAGGCTTTGTAAAACAGCGTAATTTAAACAAAGCAAACACGTCACTGCTCATCAGTCAGTCTATGCGTTTGTGATTACGTCATGTCTAAAAGCAGGAAATTACACCTGGGAGAGAGTGGTGGACTTAGAAACTATTTTAAATAGTTAGGATATAGTAAATGCTTCTCAGGAAATGAGGCAATGCCTTTCAAATAGTAAATGTTGCATGCTGACTGTGTTGGGTAACAATCCTAAACCTTCTGTGATTGGTCCTTTGGCAGAGTTTTCTTCTTTTCACCATTCAGTGTTTGGATTTTTTTCCTGGAACATACTCTGAGATGGGCACACACAGTCTATAAACACTTCCAACACTTTGTGCCCACCAGCTCTCATTTGCTGCTTACACAGTTTATGAAACGGTCATTGCTATCACCAGCAAAAAGTTTCTTTTTCAAAAATTTAGTTTCAAGAAGAATGGAAAAAGGATACTTCATGTAGGCAAGTGGAAGGGTTCTTATCAAAGACTGGCAGGAGGGCAAGACTTTTGCCTGAGATTCTGCTTTGAGAATGCAGCTAATATCTTTGCCTCCTAAAGTCTGTTTTTTGTGTTTGACAGATTCTTGGGTCCCACAGGGGCTGTAATCATCCCCTACATACAGAGTTAATTTCTGCTCTTGTCCTCCATTTCTTTGTAACAAACTGAGGTCTGCAGAAGTGCACCACCAGTTCCAGCCCTTGGGATGCAAACCAGTGTGCTTCCACCATGTTTCTACAGCCTGATTGGCTTGGTAGCTTTTAATAGCTATCCTGATTGTAGGGAGTAGCCCCTTAATTCATACAGTCATCAGTTGTGGGTACTCAGGGCTGAGGCTTCTTATCCTTGAGCCTCCTCATCAGCCTGTCTGGACTTGGCTCATGTTGAGAAGGATGCAGGGTAAACTCATGTCAAATCTGTGTCACACCTGCAAGAGAGCATGTGCTTTTTGTTAGGATCTGGAATTATGAGTGGAAAAGCAAACAAAAAAAAAAAAAAAAACAAACAAAAAAAATCACCCTGTAAAAATTGTGATTTGATACCAGTATTGAACTGGAGCAGCTCCTTCAATATCATGGGTGAAGCTTTGTACCATACCTCTCATCTTCTTTGTACAAAAGTCAGGGGTAGAAAATAAATAAATAAATAAATAACTGGGGACAAAGGCCCCAAACCAGAGGCATTTTTAAATATTACTCTACTCTACTTTAAAATATTAACATAGCAGCAGAGTTTGCAGGAGGAACATGTATTGTCTGAACACTAAGAGGTATGAAACCCTACTATCTGTCAGTACTGACTGACTGTAATCCTCAGTGGAATTGCTAGATTATCAAACATTTTACATGTGAAATGGGTGAAAATATGAAGGAAAATCAAGGATGTTCAACAGAGTCAGGGAAATTGTCTGCGTGTGGACCCCAAACTGTCCAATTCCCCACACATATTGTGTACACACTCCAACTCCCACAAATACTTGAAGGACCTTGAGGCTTCTTCTACCGTGGGTTCCCTATGGTAATCAGCCATGTGATGTACTCATTTTAAGATGTATATTTATTTGAGGTCATGGATCTGCTTCTGCAGATGTTCATTAAGGAGGTTCAGTATTAGCTGGGATCTTACTTGTATGTGGGCCTGGAATGCATCCTGGGTACATTTTGCCATAAAGCCAGTCTTTGTGTTATTATGCAAACATGAAGACACCCTCTTTCTATGCAACTCCAGCTGTCCCTCAGGAGGGACATTGCTTTTTTTTTGTCCTTTAGCAGATCTGAGTCTGATGTTGTCTTCCCACCCTAAGGCTTGCTCCTCTGTGGATTGCACAGGCATGTATATTTTTTTTTCTCGTGTTTTTTTATTTTTGAAATACAGTTGAATAAATTTCATTGTATTTTTATATAACATCTTAATAACTATGTACACTATTTACATCAGCCTGACACTATAACATATGTCAATATATACAATTACTTTATAGGTATTGTAAAGTGTCAAGCAATGATGAGACTTTTTTCCATAGATTGTTAATAAATGGCTTAGGATGAATCCTTAATTTTTTAATTTTAATTTCCAACAATGCTGTGTTCTTCAGTAGGCTGTAGAAGTCTTCAAAGTCAGTATTGTGTTTGTATTCCATCTTCTTGTTATATACTTCCTTGAGATTGCAAGTATTGTCCAAACTAGATACATATTTGACTCATTCAAATGAGGACCTTTGTACACATTTAATAATATTAGAGCTTTAGAGAAGTTAAACGATTCATTAAATAAAGCTTGTAAAAAGTTTTTAATACCATTCCAAAATGGCTTAATTTTAACGCAGTCGAAAAAAAAATGTGATTCCAATCTGCATTGTGTATTTGTTCACACCTCCAACATATTCCCTTTGTGGAAGAATTAATTTTAGTAATTCTATCTGGAGTTAAGAATGCTCTGTGCAAGCATTTCCAATTAAAAACTTTCCAGTATTGTGTAAAGGCTGTATGTTTTATTGATAAAATATTTGATTTAATTTCTTCAGTTAGCTGTAATGAGTGTCCTTTTGTTATATAATTCCAATATGAGGATTTGGGTGTTGTTTTACAATTTATCAATATCTTGTAAAATTTCCAAATACTATTTTCCATGTTATAATCATAATATATGCTTTTATATACATATTTTGTAAGTTTAGGTGTTTCTTTAAATGAAGAATTACTAATTATTCTGCATAAATCTTGCGAATACATCAGAATGTTTTCTGTAGTTATCCAATCTTATTGTGGAATTTTGTATGTTGCTTCTATTGTTTGCATATGCAGAACTTTTAGTTCTTTGATACATTGAAACCAACAAAAAATCCTTTCTGTTCCTAGGAATTATTTCTCTGTATATTTTATGTGGATAGCTCTTTGAAACTATGAATGGTGTTAAAAGGTCAAACCAGATTTTAAATCTATATTTGCATTAAAAATTTTCCTAAATGAGTCAATGTAATAACTAATCATATGAGTTTTAGTGGGCTTAGTCATGTTATATTGCAAACTAATACATAGTATGTGCCGTGACAAATTGTTTTCATCTATTTGAAATTTTTTTTGTAAATCAAATTCATTTATTGATATTACATTTAGTAATTATTTCCAATTTGCAGAATAATTTGGACTTATCCAAATCTGAGATTCTTTTAGATATTGATGCTTTTATATATGTTTCTATATCTGGAAAGTTTAACCCTCCCTGTTTCCATGGTCTGATGTGATGTATTAAAGCTATTCTGTTTCTTTTGGGAAACCATAAAAATTTTATTTGGCATGAGTTTATTTCTTTGAATATATTCCTTTCTGGTAACAGTTGTATTGCCAAAACTGCATATAGAATCTTGGGTAGTAAAACCATTTTTATTAACTGTAGTCTATCTTCAAATGTTAATATTATTTTGTTCCACTTTTTCACGGAGATTTTAATTGTATTGATGATATTATTGTAGTTTTTTTAGACTAATTCATTATTAGCCTTGCATAACTCAATTCCTAGATATTTTAAGGTAGATTCTTGTTTCCCTGTAATGTGATTCCCCTTCATCTGCAGTTCTTTTTTTTAATTTAAAAATACAAATTTTGATTTTGATTTATTGATATGGAGTTCTGAAGTCCTGTAAAATGTGTCAATTAAAACATCACATTTTTATAATGTCTCTTTTGAATTGGATAATGTTAATAATATGTCATCAGCAAAGAGCATTACATCTACTCCTTTAGTTGTTATAGTGTTATGTATTGAATCTGCCAATATTTCAATAGCCAAAGCAAATAGAATCAGTGGCATGGGACATCCTTGTTTAGTACCCTTTGTTATATGTATAGATTCAGAGGTGAAAGGACCTAGCTTAACATACACTAAATTATTTGTATATATTCTTTAGTAGATGAACAAAGGAAGGAATAAATTCAAATAACACCATCATTTTGAATCAGTAGTCCCAATTTAGGGAATCAAAGTCTTTCTCTATATCTAAGCCAATTATGAGTGTTTCTTTATTTTCTTTATTAACATAATCTATAAGAGAAATTATACTTTTAATATTGTCATGTGTGTGTCTATGATATATAAATCCAGTCTGATCATTATTTATTGTTTTGGATAGTGGTATTTTCATTCTGTTAGTTAATATTGTCATGAATATCTTATAGTAATTATTTAATAGTGATATAGGCCTATACCATGTTCAGTCATAGCCTCACCTCAGGCTTTGTGCCCACTGAATGGCACACAGCAATGGTTATCCCACTCCACAAAGAGGGAGCTACCATGGACCCCAGAAACTACTGCCCCATTAGCCTGATGAGCCTGGTCTGCAAGGCTATGGAATGTATCATCATGCGACTTATAAACAGTGACATTTGTAATCTCCAAACTCTGGAGCCTACCCAGTTCGGGTTTGAGAAAGGCAGATCAAGTCTCCTAAACCTGATAGACTTCTTTGAAGCGGCCACCAAAGCTGTAGATGAGGGTAAGGTGGTTCACACAGCCTATCTAGATCTCGCCAATGTTTTCCGCACCATCCCCCACTCTGGAATTATAGATAAACTCACTAAACTAGGTATAAATCCCTATGTCACAAGATGGGTTGCCAACTGGCTCATTTACAGAACCCACACTGAGAAAATAGCAGACTCTAAGTCCAACTTCAGACTAGTGACAAGTGGAGTACCACAGGGTTCAGTCCTGGGTCTTCTCCTGTTTGGCATCTACTTCTCTGAAGCACAGGCTAACACAGAAGGTTTTTGGCTAACAAAGTTCACAAATGACTGCAAACTAGGAGCCATAATCAAAACTCCTAATGATGTGGACATCCTACAAAAGGGCCTCACTGAGACAGATGCCTGCCTGGTGTCAATGCCATGGCCTCAAGCTCAATGCCAAAAAGTGCATTGTCCTCCCTTTTGGTAAAATCTCTGTACCCATGAACTACCACATAGGTGGTAGTCTACTTAACACCGAAAGTGTGATAAGAGACCTTGGGGCACAGGTGGACAGTAGTCTCTACTTGGATAATCACATCGACACAGTAGTCAGGGAATCCTTCTATGTGGCACACTTCATCACAAAAGGTTTCTCATCCAGGAAAAAAGAGGTCATTGTTCCCCTCTACTCATCACTCATTAGACCCATTACAATGCCCCTTTTGGTATGTACCTCACAAGACATCTACAGCAACTGGAAACGCCGCATAAATACCTCACAGAGAGGATTATCAGCCTCAAACAGATGCCCTACGCAGACCGTCTCAAAAAACTCCAACTTTACTCTGTCACATATCGCCTACTCAGAGGCGATCTTTGCCTAACATACAAAGCTCTGTCAAACCCAGAGCTGTTGGACATGCTCCACTTAAAGAAATCCCAATCCCACTGAGCTACACACTCTAGGGACCTAAATCTTGTCACCGCAATAAACAAATAAACAGAACATGCTGGAGGGATGGATTCCTGTCCCAGAGACTTCCCATTCTCTGGAACAAACTACCTATCTATATCAAACAAAGTTCCTCATTAGCACTATTTAAGAAAAATCTTGATGATTGGATGGGAGATAGGAAATTCACCCCGGGGATCAAATCTGTAGCTCTGCTTGACAGGGGAACAGGAAAATTATTTTCTTGGGTGGCAAAAGCCAGGGTACCATTTGGCTAGGCTTATATAGGCCCTAGGGCCAATAGCCTAGTACCTACCTATGAACCTATATGAGGTACAGAGATTTGGGGATTTGTTTTCCTTTAGGATCAGTGTGATTAAGTCTATTTCCAAGAGGGAGATATTAAAGTTTCTGACTAAATTTCTAATGAAGTTTTATGGAAGAGGGATAGTATTTTTGAAGGAAAAAGTTTATATATTTCCATAATTATGCCATCTATACCTGGGAATTTATTACTTTTTCCCGCTTGCAGATCCAGTTTTAATTTTTCTGGTATTTTTTTATATTAGAACATTTTTCATCTAGATTTAATTGATCAATGTGTATATTTTCTTTTTGAGAATGTTCCATATAGTGATTTCTATAGGCATCAAGACTGTCACCTATTTCCGAGATATTTTCCCTTTATTTTCATGGAAGATACTTTTAATGTTATTAGCTTTTGATTGTATTTTGATAATTGTGGATAAATTATGTCGATATTTGGGAGAAAGGGCCAAGGTAGTCATTTTTCTAAAGCTAAACAAGTTTTATGTGTTACAATTTCATTGTATTTATTGCTTAATACTTCTACTTTTTTTTTCATCGCCAAATGATTTGGATTTTTTTTCAGCTTTTACTGACAAATGTTTGGATTGTAGATCTAATCATTCAGAATCCCATGTTCTGATTTTTTTATACCAAGTTAGGGTTTTACCATATATGTAATCTTTTAATGAGTCCCATATCATTATTTTATTTATCTCTGTGGTATAATTAATATCTAAAAAGAACTGTAATTCAGATAATAATCAGGGTTTGAACACTTTAATTTTAGTTATATATGCTAGAGTTTTGGAGTTAAAGATTAATGGTTTGTACCCATTTTTAAGTTTTAGTGTAAATGAATTGTGATCTGAAAAGGGGCAGGGAGTGATTGAGAAATTAATAATTTTAAAGTGTAAATCATGGGCAGCAAACATTTTTTTATCTATTCTAGTTTGGGTATCAAATCTGTGATCTTGATGGGAAAACAAAGATTTATCTTCTTTAAATTTGAAAGTATCTACAAGATGAAATGATTCTACCCACTTGTTTAAAGGATTTGATACAGCATATGTATGCAGCAGTCCTTTATTTGTAGTTTCAGAAATATCAAATATACAGTTAAAATCTCCTCCTAATATTAAGTTGCCTTTATAATTATTGGAAGTGAAATCCAAGTGTTTTTAACAGTTCCTGATCTAATGTCTGGGAACCAGTATAGATTGGCTAGCTGTCCATATTCTGTTATTATATTTAACTATTACTAATGCCATAAGGCATTCTTTATCTTCATACTTATAAATGATTTCTGGGTTAATCACATTTGTTTTTCATAAAATTGTTACCCCTTTTGTCTTTGTCTAATAAGTGAATTGTGCCAATATCATATATTCCTTAGGATTCCATTTGTAATTGTCATTTGTTTTGCAATGGGTTTCTTGAAGGAAGACAATTTGTGCTTTGTTCAGTTTTAAATATTTTAGTAGATTTGATCTCTTTCTAGGATTGTTTAAGCCATTGGTATTTAAAGATAATAAGGTTAAATCCATCTTAGGTTATTTAGACTATGTATTTTTTTATTGTGACTATTAGACATTTTTCCTCTGATAACTATAAAGTATATGTTTGAGTTTTTAAAGGAAATTATCATTTTTATATTCTGAGTGCTTACCAATAAAGTAATGTTTTGGTCATCTGTACTAAAAATGTTTTTGTGAAATAAATTTAAATTAATAAATGTTAACAAAACTAAGCTCCGCACTAGCCATGGAATGAAAATCATTCCTAATCTGATGGATAAACCCAAGTCCATCAGATTATCACTCATACCTTGACATTCCAGAACATCTGAGCTCTATAAATTGAATTACCATATGGAGAATATTTGTAAAAGGAATAAGCAATATTTATATTATTTTGAACAGATGTAGTACTGTTGTAGATTAGACAGAACTCTAATTCAATATAAATGTCTACTTATTGTATAAGCAATCAATATTTACAGAAAGATAGAGGACAAGCAATTCAATCATAGTAAAGTAGGATGTATCATATATAAAACCTTAGTAAAAGATTATAGCACACAGTTATTTAACATATTAACCCTTATTGATGAAGTCTTTCAAAATTTATTACTTAACGTAAATAGATGGTAATAATATTTATACCTAATGTTTGTAATACAGTGTATTTTACTGGATATGTTAGAAGTTATATTTCATTGTTTACCAGCATTTAAGTAATCACTTTGTTTGTTGCTAACCTACTTAAAGCATCAAGTTTGTTTTATGTAAACATTGATGAAAGTTAGTGCATTGTAATTATCAGTGCATCCCCCATTTCTTACACATATGAATTTTCATAGCTGTCATTTCTTATTATAAAATGAGTGAAATTATAGGTTAAAAACAACAAATTCACTTATTGTGATCAATGATTACAAGTTCGCTTTCCACATTCATAAATTGCCATTTTATGGTATATACTGAAAGTTTTTAGATTTAAATGGCAACATTCTATTTTGTATAATCAGAAAAGAGTAAACTGATTGATTATTATCAATTTAATACTATTTGTTCAGAATGTAATTGATACATTCTGTGACATTCCTAGTTCAGGCTTCTATTGTTTCCCTTGAACAACTTTGTCAGTTTTATGTCATGTCTAAAACATTAGTTACCTTGGTAACAGCTTAAGTATTATGTATGGTCAAGATGTGTTACAAAACCACAATTCAAGTTAAAGCAATTATATGACTTGTTATGCCCATTTACCTATATGAGAAAATCATCATGCTTCCCACTGATGTTCAATATAGTGTATGTCATTTACGACAAGTTAAAACTGTAGTGTTATTATACTCAAGCCCAAATACCTATAAAAATATATATGTTATATTGTTTTCTATGCTAGAATTACTAAGGTCATCTCAACAAAGTTTTTAACTTTAAAATGCATGCTATTGAGTATATTTTGTTCAAACCTGGATGACTGCAGGAATGTAATCTAAGCTGCCAGTTCAATTTGTTTTTTTTCTAACAATAACTTAATAGGTCCTCCTCTATTGGTAAATATATTTCCTTGTGATGTCACTTGTTCAATCACTTTAAACTTGAACAAATGTTTTGGGTATTCTTCCCAGTGGATATATATTTTTATAGGTATTTGGTTAGAATAGTAAGGAAGGGTAATCAATTTTAATAGAATGATTAGAAAAAATACATTATATATTTGATTGTTTTTTTTTATTATAAGCATATTCTGTCTGTGGATGAATACTACATACTTCATAGTTTGTAGTTTTATAATACAGTCCGAGTTTAAATAATTTAAATAATGTAAATTAATTTTTGGGTGGAATAAGGCATTTTGAAAAAAAAAATGTATCTTTTAAGAGTTAACCCAAGATGTCAATTAATGTTGTCATGTGACCTATTTGAATTGTTTTTAAATGAACAAGTAATGTAAGATAGTATATCTGAGGAAGTCTGCATATTCCACCAGACGAAAAGCGCTTCATACTCTACAGTTGTATCCAGTGTTCGTTGTTGGTATCTATTAAATTCATTGGATTTTTACGTTGTGAGCTTCCTGAAGATTTTTTCTTGTTTTAGTTGTGTTTGTTGCTGTTTATTGAGTTTGGTGGCCTACATGGTAACAGGAAACTCAGCCAATGTTACCATGTACCCTCTTTGAGAGGATATGGAGAAGGGAAACCTTACACAGTTGATCGAAATAATGAATGAATGTCTGGAGAGTTTAGCAGCTAGGGTTGAGCAACTTACCCAGCTTCCTAGACAAGACTCTGATTGCTCAATGGACAGAATGAGGGGAGAAATTGTGAACAGTATATCGAATATGACGTTGAACCATTTTATTGAAGGGGACGACCATGTGACGGCTGCAGGAACTAATGCCACAGGGAACATCTACAACAACCAGGGTTCGCTAAGTTCTTCATCACAAAGACAGACTAGTTTGGGGCTTATGGTAACCCAGGATATTATAAGTTGGCTCAGCAAACAACTGAGTCTTTGCAGCCAACATAGGAATGTACTTCCTGGGATTCCGGCTGGAAGTAGTACAGACATTAATATGAAATTAAACATGTTTGATGCCAAACTCTTAAAAATTTAAAAATTACAATTGGAATTGAACTATTTTGACATCTGTATAAAAGGAAACATAGTCCTGAAGGGACTAAGGATATGGCAATATCCCACTAGCCTGGAACCTGGGTTGGATTTTATAAAGAACTAATTCACCTCTTTAATAATCAGGGGTTGGACTTGCTTAAACTTGTATCAAAACATTACCAAAACCATATCAATAAATTGGCTAGTGAGGCTATGGAGCTAGATCAGGAAATTAAAATGGACAATGCTTTTGAACGCTATCAGTTCGATTATAATTGGACTTTTACTAGTATCACACAACAGTTGGATAGACTCAAAGAAATTAAAATTAAAAAATTGGAAATGGACTTAAAAGAATATGAGGAGGAAATTGCTTATCCTAAACCAACCCCTCGCAATCTTGGAACACTATTGGTAGTGGTCAACCGCAAACCATGCCCCCTAATAATTATTCAGCAGGCAGACAAGAGGATGTGATGTCACCAGTGCCGGACCAAGTAATCGTGGTTACGATACCTCTGCAAATGCAAATACTAGCAGGAATAGTGCCCAGGACATAGAAAGTTTTTGTGTACAACAAAGTCAATTAAATGGCCAACAACAACAACAAAAAATCTACCAGGGCAAGAAGGGGAGGAACAGGAGAAAGAATACAGTGTATCCGATGAGGAATTACAACACTCAGAACAATAGGAAGAAGTAATGAGAGACTCTGTGCCAGTTGAATTTGACCATGGAACTCCTTCCTGCCACATTATAACCAACGCAAAAGGTGACTTTAATGTTTATAATTATACAGAATTCCATATTGAGAAATGTCTGGTTGAACTGTTTGCCAAAGGACTGACATTTGTACCCTCGAACAAGGGTGATCTAGCAGAATTGCTGCTAGATTTCAAGCTATATATTAGAAAACGTAACTTGGCTGTTTTATTAAGGAATTCAACTTATAATGACAAAGAGTTAAGAACAGCAAGCACTTTTAATCCACCAATTCATCCATTATTTAATGTCTTTGATCGCATATGTGAATTTGAGTTTAGACACTTATTTAACAGTAGAAGTAACTCAAATAAGAGCAATATGTCCACAGATGAAAAAATGGCACTATCACAGTTTAGGAGCCTCCCAGTCCACATTATGAAACCGGACAAGGGTGGCAGACTGATTGTAATGAGCACTAGGCAATATACAGAGAAAATGAGGCATTTATTGGAAAAAGATACATATTTGAAAGTGAGTTTAAATGAGTTGAATATGGCTCATAATAGGATAAGAATGTGCATCAATGATTTATTTATTGATGGTTTAACAGATGTACAGGTAAATAACTACTTGACAATGCCATCACATAGGTTACCCGCTTTATTTGGAGTCCCAAAAATTCATAGGGGTATCATGGACCCACCAATGAGAGCACTGGTTGACGCCAGACAATCGATAACATACCCTTGTGCTAAGGTTATAGATTCAATACTTAAGACCTATGTGAGTAAAAAACAACAAATATGTAAGAACTCATGGACATTCCTTGAACAGATTAACTCATTAGAGTTTGTCAAGGTATGCAATTTTTTGATGGTAGATGTATGTGACTTATATTCATGTATCCCTCAGGACACAGGTATTGAATCGGTTATCGAATTGATGAGGTCAAAAGGGGCCCCCAATAGTGAACAAAGATTAGTAGAACTATTGGGAATCGTTCTTAAGAACAACTTTGTTACATTTAATGACAATTTGTACCTTCAAAAAAGGTTCCTGGACGACATTTTTTGATCATTAGGGGAGACCATAAAGTAGCAAAGGATATTGTTGATTATTTTAATAGTACTACTAACTTTTTTAAATTTACCAGTGACTACCAGGGGGGAAAAATAGCCTATTTAGATGTAGAATTACATAAAGATGTGCAGGAATGTAGATATGCAGCGAAGATTTTTAGGAAAACCACCTACTCAAACTCATTCTTGCACTTTACTAGCTCACACACCTTCCACCAAAAAAAGTCAGTGGGCAGGTGGTGCGAGCAGCAAGAATGGTCACTTGGGATGAGAATTTCAGAGTAGAATGTGAATACCTGAGAGATATGTTCCTGCACAGAGGGTACCCAGTAGGCCTACTGGTAAATGTTATTTCTGAAGTTCAACTAAAATGTGAAAATGGAATTTATAGACCTATACTGAACAGATGTGATTCCATTGTGGTCCTAAATGAGGAATCAGGGTTATTATAGCACCCACTACCAGGGATAGTTGAGGCCAGCATGAATTATAGAGGTGACACTTTTTCCCTAACTTACTTGCAGACATTTAACCTTGGAGCTAGTGAAATACAAAAAATTGTGGGGAAATATTGGCATTTGTTTACAATGGACAAGGACATTTTAAAAAGGATAGGGGATTGTCCAGTAACAACTTTTAGAAGGGGTAGAAATATGAAAAATATTATAGAGACCCGGTAAGTATCATAAAAGAGAATGCAGGAATGTATAGATGTGATGCATGTAACTATTGCAAATATGTTGAGATTGGTAATAAATTTACAATCAGAAAGAAGAACTTTTTACTTAGGGATAAATTTAATTGTAATTCCAAATCTGTAGTCTATTTGGCCCAGTGTCAGTTTTGCCCGGCATTTTACATAGGGAAAACTGACCGTAGACTACGGGATAGAATTTATGAACATACATATGCTATTAATAGGCATAAGTTGGACAATGCATTAGCTAGGCACTGTGAAGAATACCCTAACCATTTGTTCAAGTTTAAAGTGATTTAACAAGTGACATCACATGGAAATATATGGACCAATAGAGGAGGACCTATTAAGTTATTGTTAGAAAAAAACAAATTGAAATGGCAGCATAGATTAGATTCCTGCAGTCCTCCAGGTTTGAACGAAATATACTCAATAGCATGCATTTTAAAGTTAAAAAGCTTGTTGAGATGACCTTAATAATTCTAGCATAGAAAACAATATAACATATATTTTTATAAGTATTTGGTTAGAATAGTAAGGAAGGGTAATTAATTTTAATAGAATGAGTAGAAAAAATACATTATATATTTGATTTTTTTTATTTTAAACACATTCTGTCTGTGAATGAATACTACATACTTCATATTTTGTAGTTTTATAATACAGTCGGAGAATAAATAATTAAAATTTAAATAATGTAAATTAATTTTTGAGTGGAATAAGGCATTTTTAAAAAAATGTTTTTCTCTTTTAAGGTTTAACCCAAGATGTCAATTAATGTTGTCATGTGACCTATTTGAATTGTTTTTAAATGAACAAGGAATGTAAGATAGTGTATCTGAGGAAGTCTGGATGTTCCACCAGATGAAAAGCACTTCATACTCTACAGTTGTATCCAGTGTTCATTGTTGGTATCTGTTAAAGTCGTTGGGTTTTATGTTGTGAGCTTCCTGAAGCTTTTTTCTTTAGTTTTAGTTGCGTTTGTTGCTGTTTATTGAGCTTCTTCTAAGTAATTAAAGGTTCTCATCTCATTGGCAAAAAGTATTTTTTATCTCGGCTGGAAAGGCCAGCTGTGCTTTAATGTTGTTTTGTTTCAACTGTTTTATTACTGGCCAGACTTTTTTTCTTTGTTCTAGTATTCTGGAAGAATAATCATTGTTAAACCTTATCAGGCTTTGATTTTACTCTAAAGGTGATTTTTTCCAAGCAGATTTTAATATTAGTCCCTTGTCCAGAAATGAAAGAAATGTTATAACTATGGATCTAGGTGGAGTATTTGTTGAGTTAGAAGCAGGTTTCCTCAGTGCTCTATGTGCCCTTTCAATCCCAAATGAAAGTCCCTCTTTCAAGTCTAAAAATTCAGGAATCCACCTTGTTAAGAATTAAATAATGTCTTCTCCTTCAGTGTTTTCAGGCAGACCAAAGATCCTTATGTTGTTTCTCCTTTTCCTGTTTTTTTAAGTCATCTATTTTGTTAAGCAGCCATGTATTCTATTTAAGCAGAAATTCTTTTTGGAATTCTTCCTCTTTGAGTCTCTCTTCAATGTCATTTAGAGAAGTCTCTGTATTTGCTATTTTTGTATGGTGTTGCTGCAATAGTTCCTTAAGAGTGTCAGTCTTTTTTTGAGAATTTAATTTGAGGTTTTCTAAGTCATTTTTAAAGCCACCCATCTTCAAAGATAGTTCCTGTAAGGTAGATGTCCTCAACTGCAGTTCTTTTTTCAAAGCAGCATCTGGATGAGAATTCCTTGAGTTGTTCATATTCAGTGACTCAATACATCTCCAAGTTACATGACAGGATAATTTTTGTATATCTCCACCAAAGTTGATATTTATGTAGTTTAGTAGTTTGTCTATAGATGTCTGACGTTTTAAACTTGAAAATAATTAACATTTTCTTATATTATACTAGTTTATGGAGCTCTCAAAATTCACTGCTCTCAGTTAGCCATCTAGGCAACCCCTCCACAGGCATGTATCTTGTCCATATATATCAGGCAGACAAGGTGATCAGAGAGTGGGGCACGTATGGCAAGAAAATATATTTCTTGGCCACATTGGAGCTTATTGTATATTGTCTGTGTAGGTTTCAGAGATGCTGTTGAAGACAACCCTGGCTACTCTGAAGTCTACTTGACCATTGAAGCAGGAAAGATCTCAGTTTCACCCTGAGACCGATACAATACTGCAAACCCACCTCTTCATGTGCAGTAGATAGTCTGACGAAGGCTGTGGGTGGACGTGTGCCTAGCACAGTACTCTATCTAATGTATCTAATAGTTTGGATGGCTATGGGTTTATGGGGGATTGTGGTGCCCATTACTGCATCCCTTTCTCTACTTAGTGTTGAGGTAAGGATGAAAACTCATCTTCATCTGGTTGATACTTACACTTTGTGATCTCTACAAATGGTTTGGGATTCTAATGATGTGACATGAATGGTCTCCATCCCTGAGTCATAGTATTAATTATTTTATTTGTTTTCTAGTGTAGAGCTCTGATCTCAATGGACCTTTGTCAGGTCCATGCCCAGGAGCAGTGTCTGGTTAAGTGACTTGCTCAAAGTCACACAGTCAGACATTAGATGCTGAGAGATTCAAACCTTGCACCTCAAGAAACAGCCCATTAACAGCTCCTTAATCCTTTAAGCTGCCATACAATATAGTATATATTATATATTTTACACTATATAAATATAATGGAATTAGTATTGTTCAGTCTTTGTTGTTCGCAGTAGTGCTCTACTCGGCACTCATTGTACCCAGAATTGCCTTCTGTAATTCATCGGCAGTTACTTGTATTGGCAACATATTTAAGTATTATTTTTATTAGCCCCATTTCCCCTGCTACTATTAAACTGTTGAAACTACCTGGGTGCCTTTATCCTCTTTTACTCAAACTTCTGCTTGCCACACCCACTGTTTATGATCTTCCCCAGTCTCATTGGACATAACTCCTCTGGGGGTGTCATACTTCTGGTGTGATGTGGTACCTGTCATGTGTGGGATCCCAGGCTATTATACATAGGTATTCAGTTGAGAACACCACCACTCCTGGTAACTCTGCTTCCTATGAGTGACATTGGGCTTTGGATCTGGGGAGACATGGGTGCCCTAGCTCACTTTTGAGAGAAGGACCACCTCCCCATATCTCTTTGGAAGGTGATTCCCCCTCCCCATTCATCCTTGTCTTTCCCAGTTCTCTTAGCAAGGAATTAGGGGACTCCTTTATAGCACAAACACTGATAATAATTGGCTAAAGAAAGCAATACAATATCACAATGAAAACATACTTAGCATTAACAGTAAACTTCTCTGGCCTTGAAGCTCAGTCACTGAAATGGCATTGAACCCCACATTCAAAGCAAATGCATCTGGTCTAGTGGAGGATAAAGTTTATCTTTGGGGTATTTTCAAACCATAAGCCCCTTGCACACATTTTTAGGACCATGCATACATGCATATGTTCTTCGATTCACCTTCCTGATTGTATTAAATTATATTCCTTGTATAATACAGCATGAGTCTACACACCGAGTGTGCTTTAAATTTGTAGTTTTTACATTTTTTCCAGTAAGCAATGAAATAAAACGTTTGAACCAATAATGACAAAACTGATCATTTCAGAACATTTCAACCATAAACGGACACTCAATCTCTGCAGAAGTAAAAGTCATCTGAATAGTTGCACATTAACGAGATCTGTAACTAATGAAGAGGTTGTTGCAAGCAAGTTTATATTTCAGTGCGTCATCATAAATACAGTGTCTGCTGCCTTGAAGATTAAATTGCTTAGGTTACATTAAAAAAATGGTAAACTGGTAATATTACAATAGGGAATGGATGGTAAACCAACAACAGGTTCATAGTTACTAGCCATCTCATCCAAATGAGGACACACTCAGGACTACAGCACCCACAATCCTCCCTTAAAGTACAACATGGTATCAGCAATCCATCTACATGGTGTGGGAGTAGAATCCATAACCTTCTGCATCAAAAGCAAGTACGCTGCCTGTTGAGCTACTAACACTGCTTTCACATTCTATAGCACAAATACAGTGATATAAAAAGTTTACACGCCCCTGTTAAAATGCCAGGTTTTATGATGTAAAAAAAATGAGACCACAATAAATCATTTCAAAACTTTTCCCACCTTTAATGTGACCTACAACCTGTACAATTCAATTGAAAAACAAACAAATATGTTCGGGGAAAATATAAAAAAATAAATATAAAAATATAAAAAATAAAAAACATACAATAAGTTGGTTGCATAAGTGTGCACACTTTTAGACTAATACTTTGTTGAAGCAACTTTTGATTTAATTGCAGCATTCAGTCTTGGGTACTCACTTGCCATCTATTAAAGAGACTCTAATTAGCCCCAAATAAAGTTCAGCTGTCCTAGTAGGATTTTCCTGACATTTACTCAGTTGCCTGCTACAAAAAGCCATGGTTCACAGAGAGCTTACAAAGCATCAAAAGGATCTCATTGTTGAAAGGTATCAGTCAGGAGAAGGGTACAAAAAAATTTCCACAGCATTTAATATACCATGGAACACAGTGAAGACAGTCATCAAAAAGTGGAGAAAATATGGGACAACAGTGACTTTGCAAAGAACTAGATGTCCCACCAAAATTGATGAAAAGAGAAGATGAAAACTGATCAGGGAGGCTGCCAAGAGACCTACAGCAACACTGAAGGAGCTGCAGGAATTTCTGGCAAGTACTGGCTGTGTACTACATGTGACAACAATCTCCTGTATTCTCCATATGTCTGGGCTATGGAGTAGGGTTACAGGGCGGAAGCCTTTTCTTACACAGAAAAACATCCAGTCCTGGCTAAAAATTTGCAAAATAATACATCAAGTCTCCCAAAAGCATGTGGGAAAATGTATTATAGTCTGATGAGGCTAAGGTTGAACTTTTTGGCCACAGTTCTAAAAGGTACGTTTGGCGCAAAAACAACACTTTGCATCACCGAAAGAACACCATCCCCACAGTGAAGCATGATGGTGGCAGTGTCATGCTTTAGGGGTGCCTTTCTTCAGCTGGAACTGGGGCTTTAGTCAAGGTGGAGGGAATTATGAAAAGTTCCAAATACCAGTCACTATTGTCCCAAAACCTTCAGGCATCTGCTAGAAAGCTGAAGATGAAGAGGAGTTTCACCTTTCAACACGGCTATGACCCCAAGGATACATCCAAATCAACAAAAGAATGGCTTCACCAGAAGAAAATTAATATTTTGGAATGGCCCAGCCAGATCCCAGACCTAAATCCAATAGAAAATCTGTGGGGTTGACCTGAAGAGAGCTATGCACAAGAGATGCCTTTGCAAAGTGACAGATTTGGAGCGCTTTGCAAGGAAGAGTGGGAAAATATTGTCAAGTCAAGATGTACCATGCTGATAGACTCTTACCCAAGAAGACTGACTTCTTCTTTCGGCTTTTCCCGGTTATGGGTCGCCACAGCAGATCACCTGTCTGCTCATGATTGGCAGTGGGGTTTTATGGTGTTGAGTTGCCAGCCCGGCACACAACCTTCCACTGAAGGCACAAACATGCATGCACTCACACCTAGGGCCAGTTTAGAGTGTCCAATCCACCTACAGCATGTCTTTGGGAGGAAACCAGAGCACCTGGAGGAAACCCACATGACCACAAGGAGGACATGCAGACTCCGCACAGAAAGCACCCCAGCCGAGGATCGAACCAGAGAACCTCTTGCTGTGAGGCAGCAATGCTAACTGCTGCACCACCATGGCCGCCCTACCCAAGAAGACTGACTGCTGTAATTAAATCAAAAGGTGCTTCATCAATGTATTAGTTTAAGGGTGTGCACACTTATGCAACCAGCTTATTGTACATTTTTTATATTTTTTCTCCTAACAGATTTGTTTGTTTTTAATTGAATTGTACAGGTTATAGGTCACATTAAAGGTGGGCAAAATTTTGAAATTATTTATTGTGGTCTCATTATTTTATATCACAAAAACCGAGCATTTTAACAGGGGTGTATAAACTTTTTATATCCACTGTAGTGGTGACCACTTGCTAAACAAAACAGTTACACATTGAAAACAGACTTAGCATGAGCAGCAATTTACTTCTCTTCCCTTGAAGCTCACAAATCCTTGAAAATGCACTTTGAATGCTCTAGTAGTTGGTGTTGAGGATTCAAAGTCTTGTCCACACACACATACACACACACACACACCCCTTAATCCCATTCCGAAGTAAGATTCAGTCACATTTGTACACTTACCTTAATCCCAAAGTGGTGGCAGGAATGTATGTTCATTTAAAATTCCATGCACAGAGACAGAAAAGAAGAAGCAATAGCAAGGAGGTGTGTGCGTGAATGTATGTTCATTTAAAATTCTGCTAGTGACAAAAAGAAGAAATAGCAGGAGGTATGTTCATTGATGGACGCACAGATGCAAACGCCAATGGGTGTTCATTCTCTTAAGGAAGAACTTACTGCCCTTAAAGAAGAAATTTTATTTATTTTTATTAAAAACTAAATGTTGAGGAAGCCCCCCATCAGCGAGCTCCCTGTCAGCCAGGAGGAGGGCCCCTCCCAGTCAGTGGGCCTTAGCTGACTGCCTAGGATGCCTAATGCTGGATCCAGCTCTGGCTTTGAGGGCATGTAGCATTTGGGCACTGCTGCCTTGAGCTGTGGTCCACACCATACACAAACCAAATACGTTTCTTCACTAAATAGAAACATATCAGAACAAAATTATAGTCCTAGCTTCACTAGCATCAGTGCCTTCCAGACCTGTTTGTACATAGTAACTTTACTTTGATTAACCTTTTGCATTCTTACTCAAACTAGTTTCCAGGAGAGGCCAGTAATTACCTTTCAATGCTGCAGCCATTTCTTGTTAACTACCACCAACCAGGTCTGTCTGACACATCAAAGTTAAAAGTTACTGTACTATTAAAAGTGATCTTGCTAAAATATAAAATCTTATGATAGTTAAGCTGAGCAGCTTATGTCTCTTTTAAAGGTGGATACCAATAGTTATGCTGTAATCATGATGTATTTACCCTAATATAAATTGTCAGGAGTGTGACAGGTGGAGTCAAGCATTTTTAAAGTGCAATGCCGCCTCACAGCAAGAGGTTCTGCCGTTCAATTCTCGGCTGGAGCGCCTTCTGTGTGGAGTCTGCATGTCCTCCCCGTGGTTGAGTGGCGTTTGAAAGACATGCATGAATGGGCATGCCTTCGTTGAAGGTTGGGCATCAGGTTGGCACCTCGGCACCATAAAAATCGACTGCCAATCTTTGCGGACCGGAGTTCAGCTGTGGTGACCCCTAACCAGGAAAAGCCGAAAGAAGAAGAAGAAGAAGTGTGTCCCCATTTGTCACAACTGCAGAATGGCTTACCATTTTGTGGACTTGTCAAAGTAACCGTGATTTTCAGTCAAGGATTTGTCACCTCTGTTTACTCATTTCAGTCAATATGGCTTGATCATTTTCTATTAATTTTGCAGTCTACCAAAATGGATGGCCTGTATTGTTTATCTTGCATCTTGGTTCCAATCCCATGACGGACAGTGTCAGTGAGTTACCTACATCTACTTGAAGCATACAGACGTAGGTATTCTCAAACATTCTGACTAGAAATTTCAGTAAAAAACTAAAGTAAATTTCCAGGGAATTGCTAAGACAGGAAAGATTCCTAGTCTGAGTGGATGTGATTATGCAACTTCAACACTTAAACTATGACCACACGTGACCAAAGGGAGAGTTCAGTACCCAAAGCAATGTTTTTTTGTCTCTGTCACTATTCATGTCAAGTATGTGTTTTATGTTGAATCTAGCAGTCCCACAGATCATCCCAGGTGGAACAAGTGGTTTTTCCCCAAGCAGATCACAAATTACTGCATGAGAACAGGCTCATTAGCTGGATTTCACATCCCCAAGCACCGTCAGAGGTCAGCATGCCCAATGCTTTCTTTACATTATAAATGCTATCTACCTTGTACAAACAGTTAACCATCCTACCACAGGCCCACCTTAACAAAACAACACAATGCAAATCCTAGCTATAGCAAATGATGCATGAATAATAATCAATTAGCCCATTGTGGCACTTATTAATTATTAATTAACTCTGGATTCCTGATACAATAACATGACGCATGCAATGTGAACCGTAGTGAGCGATATAAAATGTCATGTGCAAATGTTGGCCTTTTACAGGGAGTGCCTTAACATCCTTAGGAGGTAGGTATCAGCTCAAGCTGGTGGTGGAAGGATATTGAGCTCTGGAAGATCTGTTATGCGTTCGTGCAGCTGAAGTCCCAGCCGTAAGGAATAGTACAACAGTAATCTAGTCCAATGTTTTTCTGTTTTGGTAAGTTCTTTAACAATTGTACTTTATTCATCCAAAAGTTTTAGAAAACCATGTTTGTAAATGGTTATTACATTTTAAAGCAACTTATAAATATATTAAAAATTAATGCTGTGCAAAACCCGTGGGACTTGCTATGCCACATCAAATAATTACTGATTTCTGAAGGTGTCTAGGATGTAATTATATTGACAAAAGAGGTGGTGGTAAGGAACTGATTGAGATCATCAATAGTCAAGTTTTTTTTGCTGAAAGGAAGGCAAATATTTACCTTTTTTGAATAAAGAAGACTCACAATTGAAAAATGGCACTGTTCACAACAGTTATTTTTATGAGATGGCTATATGTCTGACCTTTTGAGCAGATGCACTGTTTATAAAAAGCATTATTAAAATTAACTGGACATTTTTAATGGGTAAAAATCATTTGTTGAAAGTTGCTTGGGAATGCATCCAAATTTGTAAAAAAAAAGAGCACCTAATTTAAAATGTTTATTGTATCGCAAATGCGGTGAGGTCTGCAGTGGGAGTGATGGATGCGTTTAAGGTGGAGGTGGGATTACATCAAGGATCAACTCTGAGCCCTTTCTTATTTGCAATGGTGATGGATAGGTTGACAGACGAGATCAGACAGGAGTCCCCGTGGACTATGATGTTTGCAGATGACATTGTGATCTGTAGTGAGAGTAGAAAACAGGTGGAGGAGACCCTGGAGAGGTGGAGATATGCTCTAGAGAGAAGAGGAATGAAGGTCAGCAGGACTAAGACAGAATATATGTGTGTGAATGAGAGGGAGGATAGTGGAATGGTGAGAATGCAAGGAGTAGAGGTGGCAAAGGTGGATGAGTTTAAATACTTGGGATCAGTAGTTCGGAGTAATGGTGAGTGTGGGAGAGAGGTGAAGAAGAGAGTACAAGCAGGATGGAGTGGGTGGAGAAGAGTGTCAGGAGTGATTTGTGACAGATGAGTACCAGTAGGAGTGAAAGGGAAGGTCTACAAGAGGGTAGTGAGACCAGCTATGTTATATGGGTTGGAGACAGTGGCACTGACTAAAAGGCAGGAGTCAGAGCTTGACGTGGCAGAGCTGAAGATTTTAAGATTTGCACTGGGTGTGACAAGGATGGACAGGATTAGGAATAAGTATATTAGAGGGTCAGCCCAGGTTGGAAGGTTTGGAGACAAAGCCAGAGAGGCAAGTTTATGTTGGTTTGGACATGTGCTGAGGAGGGATGCAGAGTATATTGGGGAAAAAGATGCTAAGGATGAATCTTCTAGGTAACAGGAAAAGAGGAAGGCCTAAGATAAGGTTTATGGATGTGGTGAAAGAGGACATGCAGGTGGTTCGTGTGACCGAGCAAGATGCAGAGGACAGGAAGAATGGAAACAGTTGATCTGCTGTGATGACCCCCTAATGGGAGCAGCCGAAAGAAGAAGAAGATTGTATTGCAAATACATGATTTTAGGACTCTTACATCTATCACCTTTATGCTTGGGGGAAGAGGGACCGTTACGTTGAACATGGAATTGCAGTGAATAGGTTTATATATATATATATATATATATATATATATATATATATATATATATATATATAGTTCAGTGTAATGTCGAAGTATAGGATAAATGTAGAAATTAACTCAAAACATAGAGAAGCGTTTAGATTTGATGCATAGATGCAATCAGAATATCCACCTTTTAAGTTCAGTGTAGTGCATTTGCCATTTAAAACATTTTTGTTTTATGATGGACATTCTTAAACTGAGTTCTAATCTGTAGATGTGGATGCATTTTTTGAGAATGCATAACTGAAATGACAGTTTTAAATGATATTCACATCCCTGGTTTGAATGAATGCGTTAGTGTATAGACTGCCTTGAAGATAATGTGACTAAAATAATTTTGTATAATATCCATTGTTCAGCCATTTCTACTGATCTATTGCATTGCTCTTCTGTTAATGTGTTCTCTAGTCTTATGATACTTATACATATTTATTTTTGTGTTTATATATTTGTGTATCTTTTGTAGATGTTTCTAATGCACCTGTATTAATTAATGACTTTTTAGAAAGTAGTTGGGTATAGCTTTTCATTTATTGTTAGTCTTGTTTAATTAGTGTTTTTGATGGGTTCAAGTTTTATCAGCTGTGGTCTGATGAAGTTTTATTTACTTTAAAAAGACAAAAGTGCTTAATCTCATCAAATGTTGTTTGTTTCCCCATCTTTTCACTACAAATAGCAGGTGAAAATGAAACCCGATTAAAAAAGAATGGTGGGGTACTTGTAGGTTACTGAAGAGTCGGTAATGAAGATATACATATTTTTGTAAACATAAATATTTAATTAGGTGGTATTCTTATGTTAGTAATTATATCCAGTGGACCATAAAGTTTGTGCTGTAACTTTGTTTATTGTAGATAATTGTGAAGGTAGAAATAAGTTGCTATGCTTAAAAATACAGAAAGTGAAAGATGTGCAAATGTAGCTAAAGAAATGTGAAGTTAAGGAGTGGTGAGCAAAATAAATTAAGAAAAAATTCCGTAATCAGGTGAATGAAGTGTTGAAGGTGATAGCTGTAGGTTGGTTGACTTGTTTGGCCCTGTAGATAAAGTGTTGGTGGTATGAAAAACGACAGACTGCTGTTGATGGTTCCCCATCTGGAAGGAGTAGAACATGTATGTGATAGAATTGGTTCTTATCGTGCTTTATTTACTGTGAGCGTTGCAAAGTATTTTGATGGAAAATATAAACAAGTTAGGATGCAGATGGGACACAGTGGTTGAGCAGCGGTACATGATGGATTGGAATATAAAAACTGATTAGTAAATTTGGCATTAAAAATATGACTAAAGATGTGTGTAGAACTGGTGGTTAGATCAACAATTTCTAAATGGTACAAACTAAAAAGATACCAGCAGATGAGTAGTGAGCTAAAGGACATAATTGAGTATGTGAGAAGAGGAATGCTAAGAGAGGAGCATTCTAGGAAGGCAATAAAACACATAGTGTCTTTGGACAATATAACAGGTAATGGTTAAGGATATTTGATGAAAGTACAAGCAACGTATCTTGAATGATTAGATGGTTGGCTTATGACTGCAAACAATTTGTGGAATCCTAGAGATTTAAAAGGTGAAGTTAAACAGTGCTTGGTAAGAAGATAGGCATGTTAGTGTGTCCAGCATTTGTCTTTGCCTGACAGAAGTAAAGATGATATATTTAAGCTATGGTTCATAGGTTATTACTAGGCTATCTGCCTGTGTGGGCCATTTCAAGCCTAGCCAAGTACCACTTGGGAGAATCAAACCCTGCACCTTGTGTTTGTAAGGCAAATGCCTTAACCATTAGGCCAACCTAAGGTATTACAAAAATGACTGGAAACTGCCTTGAATATTTTTGAACAGATAATGTGACTTTACCTTAAGAATAGTACTAAACCACTGAAAACAGTGAGAAACTTTTCTAGATTTTAGTTGGTATATTAATAAAAATGTTGCAGTTTGAGATGGAATGGAAAAGGAAGGCTCTGTATGTAATTTTAAATATGCGTCATTGTTTTTTTCTTTTTTATGACAGCAGTACAATTGTTGGTTATTCAAAAATAAGTAAGTAAACCTCTGTTTTCCAACTATTGTCTAAATGAGTAATGCAAATAATTAAAAATTTATCCTTAGTTTTGCACTTGTGTCTTACATTATTCTGTTTTTTGTCCTAGGTTTCTAAGTGATTTCAGTTTTTAGCTAAGCTTTAGTCTAACTTTTGAAGTCAGGTGAGGACAGAATAAATGGCTTTCAGTCTGTTGCCAGAAAGAATGTTTATCACTTTATTTAAAAGAAAAATCAGATGGATTAAATAAGCATTTGCAGATGCATAATGTCCCAGAAAATTGCTTTGTTCAGGTCTGTAGACAACCAAGAGTCAAACAGATGAGAAAACAGATTGGCAGTAGCAAATCAGGAAAGATGGTTTGAATTCCCACATATCAGCATTGTGGAGATTCAGGTAAAATTCAGGAGAGTTGAGGACAAAGCTAGCAAGTTACCAGTCAGTACATCAGTGCAGTAACGATGACAAATTGCCTGCCTTGGTCATGCTGCTTAGAGTGTTAGAGGGATGAACACATACCTGGAAGGCAAATAGAATATAGATCTCAAGCAAACAACATTCTCTTATTTATTCATCCTTTTGTACCCACCTTATTCACTTCAGGCTAAGAGTACTTTTTAAAATGTCATCAGAGAGAATTTTAAGTGAGCTCCTGCAAACTCACAGATTTTCCTGTACTTTTTTAAAAACTCATCTTCAACAGGTACAGTTTATATTTAATTGCTTTACTGTCCAACATGGCTTGCTCCATTAAACAAGCCATTTGAGCAGAAAGTGGCACATTCATCATTTAAATTATTCTTTGATTACACTATGCAAAATCTACAAGTCACTGTTAAGTCATTGGAACTACATGTACTCATCACTTCACACACCAGAGAACATCCATCTGTCAGAAAAACTAAAAAAGCTACCAAAAGAAAAAAAGTGTTTTAAGCTAAAAGCACAGCACCCTAGGTGACTTCCCAGTTCTCCTATGAATAAGGCCAGTCATGAGGAACACAAATATAGCTGTACATTCTGTTGTATGTTTAGGTGTAATGTCTAGACTCCCCAGCCTGGTTTGTGACTGAAAAGTTTCCTTGAACCATTTCACCTACCCAGTTACCAAATGTTAAGTTAATACATTTATGGAGGGTCTGGGGGCTTACTATATCACACACTGCTTCTGTTGTCCACCCCAGAACAGTCTATTTGGTGACCTTACCTCATCCTGGACTGTACATGTTTACATAGCATTTACTTTACATATGCTGTGCTAACCCAGTAGAATACATGTAGCATATAAACAATTTGCTTATGCACTCAGTCACAAATTGCTTGGTTATATGTTATGTTAAGGTCAGGCTTTACACTCATCACCGTGAGGAAAGTTTCTTTCCCAAAATACTAGCAGTATCACAGATAGTCAAATAGCAGCTAGGGTCAGGGGCAGAAGTGTAGGATAAATGCTACTTGTAAAATTTTTAATTACAGGACTAGGGCTTGTGAGTCCCCCCCAACGCGCACACACACACACACACACACACACACACACACACACACACGAGTCATATTCTTTGTCTACAAAGAGGGTTGAGGAGGTGTCCTTTACATCAGACATGAGTATGTGCATTGTTTATACAGAAGGGTGTAGTGAGGGAGGAGGTGTGCCTTAGATGCCCTTGGTGAGGGTGGTGGAAGATGTTAATCCTCGGCTTGAGCATGGTATTCTTTTTATAGTATTGTGTGAAGGATTGGGGGGGGGGGTCATTGTAGATGCAAGGAAGATTGTTCTCCGTCCTGATCAGTGAAACCACCAGAATGAACAAATAAAGACTTCTGCTATGTCACAGGGCAGTAGCAACATGTTGTGTGCTATGCAGCTGGATAGAGGTGATTAGGTCATTGAATAATAAAGGTCTCATAGTGAAAGGTGCAGTGCACATGCATTTTATTTTATGGATCCCTGTCAGTTTACCTACATATAGTGCAATTTGTTTGTTATTCAGATAGGAGTACCTTTGCAGGTCACAGATACATGGAGATGAGAGCAGAAACCCAGACATATGGAATCCTTGTGTCGACCACCATAATGACGAATGACATGGAGTGTACAAAACTTAACTTGACATCCTATTCCCTTTCATAGAGTCCCTTTCCAAAGCACAGACAAGCTCAGTCTGGCAGTGGCAAATTTCTGGGCTGATATATAACAGCAGCACAAGGTTTGATTCAATGAAAGCCTTAAAGCTGTGTAACGTTCTATTAGAAGTTACCTCGGCTGATGACTGACTATACTAGCTGCTTAGGGGAAGCAGGGCAAGGCAAATGCTATATTCACACTTAAAATTAAGATTTTGGTGGACATCAGATCATACTAGTTAATACTATTCAACATCTTTCATGACAAAAGTTATTTTGGGATGGTGTTATATATGGATATATATAAATATATATATATATATATATATATATATATATATATATATATATATATATATATATATAAATATATATATATAGCTATAGATAAATATATATATATGTCTGTGTGTATGTGTATATACATGTATCTATGTGTGGGGGGCTGTGCACTCATGACTCATAGCTTTGCCACTTACCATTCCTAAATCCTACAGTACAAGCTATTTCATGTCTCACACACCAGACCCCACCACATATTACAAATTTATATGTTTGCATATAATTGTGTCATATTTTTTTCCATACATGGTCAATTAATCATAGCACAGTTCCCATTCTGGATTGTTCCTGCAGGCAGGGTTCACAGGTCAAAGTTCCATATTGCTTATATTAATTAAATGAACATGTGAATTTCCAACATTTTGTGGTTGGGGTGGTGGTTTTACTGAGGTGGTAATGAAATCTGATCTGTATACTGAAGGTTGGACATTAAGTGATATCCCTGTTCATAGTTTCCATACTGTTAGTGCTTCAGTGACTTAGAACAGTAAAGCCTTGACTATGACAAAGACAAGCTGGCTTTGATTTTTGACCTGAGCATTGAGTGAGCTGACCTATGAGGGTAGGAGTAATTGATTAACATCAACTACTCCATGCTGGGAGTTTAGAGGTAGACTAGTCTATTGTAAGACTGATTTTCACAGTTAAGTAAGAGCACAACTTGTATATTGGCTGGGGACATGCTCATGGATTTGCCAAGCTGTGCTGATACGATATCTTTCCAGTGGAGTGAGTATACAAGCTTGCATGTGTCCATGTGGAGGACATTGAAGACAAAGAATGACCCTCATATTGCAAGAATGAAGTTCATCTACCAGGTCAGAGACTTAGGCCTCAAAGCAGAAATCCCTGTTGACTGTCTAGGAGATGGCATCCAGTGATTGTCTCTCTCTGTGGTATGGAATGAATGGACGATTAATTTGCATGAGGGTTGATGGCTGGCAGGAATTGGGGCTAAAAAGGAAAGCAAGTAACTTCTATACTAGTACCTTTTGGTGTGAAAAGTAATTGCACCATCAGCCTCCACTGCAAGTTTTCTTTATACTGGTCACTACTCTAATCCTTTGCAACAAGAAATAGATTATCATCAGACATTATGTTCTGTCCTCGTATCTACAATGGGCCGTTTTTGGGATGCCATAGTCATTGGCAGCCAGCCTGTCATACTATCTTAAAGACTTGGATGAAAGCAGTTGAGTTCCTCAGAGCTACTGCAGTGCACGATTATTGGGAAGGGTTAAGTTAGCTTAACAAGGCACTGTTCATTCAGGAGGCTGCCCGTTGCAGCAGCTTTCATTGGCTTTGGCCTACTAGCTTAGCAGACTTTAGAAGGGATGTGGAGGTCAACTGCATGCATCACAGATTTCATTTCATTCCTGAAACAAAACCATGAACTTACAGATTGCACTAAACAAGATAACATTTATGTGGTAAAATACAGCATGTCATCACTGAGACATTGTTGTATGCTATACTGTCAGAGAGAGTAACAGTGCTGCTGACTATAAAGAATTGATCGATACAGCTTACTGAAGTCATTATAAAATCTTCCATAGAAAAGAAGACTTACTATTCATCATTTATGATATGGATTGGTAAGAGAACTGAATTTTTTTTTTGAAGCATGCCCCATTTTATTGTGGGCTCACTTGTTGAAGGTTTTCTCAGCTTTTACTGTAGGGTCCCAGTAATACGCTCAAGTATCATGGTCTACTTTTCTCCGCAGTTATTCTTATCTTTTAGATCTGCCACCATTGACATGTCCAATTGCTTTTTTGTGCAACTGTTTCAGTCTCCTAGTAAAAAAACTGACACTAATATTTACTGGATGCTTTTAAAATTCATTGTATTGTGACAAGGGGTCCTTTGCCTGCATTTTATCTTTATAATAAGTTATTGTTTACCTGAAACAGTGATGATCTCTATACATAAATAAGTGCTGGCTAGCATAGGGTTCAAATTCTGTAGATTCCCTGGCTCATTGGGGCAGAAGTATAAAGCCCTAACTGGGTCCAAATGATCAATGTTCATTTAACAGCACGGGTGGTGGAGGGAGAGAGTGAGTGGCCAACCCTGGCTCATCCATCCTGGGAGGAGGGAGGCAGCTTGGCCTTCTGCATTGACAATACCTGCAACAATGCAGGTACATCTTCACCTGTAGGAAGAACTATGATGTGCCCACACAGCAGGCAGTGTACCATGCATGGAGGTTAACATGTACCTCCAAAGGTAGCTGTAGTACAGCGCACAAGCTAATGGGGGTTGAGGATAGGACAGTTTGCAAGAGCTACAGACTCTTCAGCTCCCTAGCACCCAACTCTTGCCTCCACCAGAGAACTATTGAACCAGAGGGCAGTTGTCTCGATGAAGGAATGAATGTGCCAGTTGGGAATAGGAAAGAGAGACATTTGGCCAATCCTGAAGATTCAGAACAAATAAAAATAAACAAGGTTATTTTATTTATTTATTTGCCATAATGTAATATATATATTGAGATGATTTGTACAACTATTTCAATAAATGCTGTGTAAAAATGAAAGCTGTTTATTCTTAAGCAAATAGACTGAATGAAGCTTTAGCAAACATTACCACTAATCTTACACTACCCCTGTAATACATTCCTTCTGGTTACAAGGGGCACAGATTTTTCTCTTGCCTTCTACTGACCATTTTATAATGGAAACTACTTCCGAGATGCCTGAAGCTAAATGGAAATATACCCCCAGCTTCAGGAACAGGCTTCCACTAAATGCCAAACAGAGCAGCACCACTGCCACCTTCAAAATGACCCAAGTTATTGAATGGGCACCTCAAATTGTCCTCTAATCTGTCTTTTGTACTCCTTGAGGCTGGAGGGAATTTTTGAATATGGTTTGATGGCTAAGGTAGTAGGGATCTGTAGATTGATTGCTTAGTACTTACCTATGAAACTGTCTCAGACTAGTAGGAAATTCTGTCAGATATAAAACATTCCCACTAACACACTGTCTAAACAACTTAAGAAAGTAAATGTTGACCTTGACTCGTGACTGTGGAATGTTACATCCATATCATTTGATTCCACACCCTCTGCTCTGTTTTGTATGTTTATAGTAACCTGATACCAGAGACAGTATGTTAACCCTCTTTCTCCAAACTCATCAGTGTATGGCTGCAGGTATCTAGGTTCTGACAAAAGACTGTAGTAAAACAAGTAATCCTTCTCTGTTTTTAGCAGTTCTACATGGCACAGTGAGGATGCACAGATGAAGCCACATATTGTGGAATTTTGAGTTACGCAGTATTTCCTTGATGGTGCAGAACTATGTATAGCTATATCCTATTTAACATGACTTCTTCTTTCAGCTTTTTCCCAGTTAGTGGTCGCCACAGGGGATCACCTGTCTGCTCATGATTGGCAGTGGAGTTTTACGGTGTCGAGTTGCCAGCTAGGCTCCCAACCTTCCACAGAAGGCACACACATGCACACACTCACACCTAGGGCCAATTTAGAGCGTCCAATCCACCTACAGCATGTCTTGTGAATGTGGTGTTAGTTACAAGTTTCTTATGAGGAGTGTGTGTGTGTGTGTGTGTGTGTGTGTGTGTGTGTGTGTGCATGTCAGCTGTCATGTTTATTGATCTGTGAATGTTCTCATCAGGTCAACTTAGGGCTGACCTACAAAGCGGAACCTTTATTATCTTTATAATTATAGTATGATTTATAAGCAGGTTATGGGAAGGGGCATCTGCGGGAAGGAGATAAATAGGACTTGAAGGATTGATGTGAAACTGTAAACAATTTAGCATCTCAAAATCAAAACCGTTGAGCAGAAAAGAATTTGTAAAATGAATGTTGTGAGACATCCATTATGTCTGAAATCCAAGAGTGTGATATAAAGTACAAAATAATGCAGTACACCGTACACTGATATAGTTTTGTAAAGTGTTATCTCATCAAGAAATCTGATTAATTTAATAAGACATGGCATGAATTAATGAAATAAGTCAAATAAATCAGACTTCAGTAATGCTGACTTCATTGGAAAAGGAAAGAAAACCCATCTCCCAGTTGTAAATAAATATACTGCTGGAGAGTGGCATAGGGTGCTGACTTGTTGGAACATGGGCTAAATTATTGGCTAGGCTTGTAAGGGCCTCAGGCCAATAGCCTATTAACTTCCTATGATCCTATGTGGACATATTGACATGAGTGAATTTCATTACTATCAATTCTCTAGATATTCAGTAATGTCCAGACTTTTGCCTCATGTTTCTGCTCTATTCCTCCCAAAATGTAAGGTTCTCTGTCAAATTGTTGAGGACTGAAGTAATTAAATAATGACAAATATTTCAGTTTCATATTTTGTATCATGTAGAGAAAGCATGTTAATCCAAAACATGTTATTTTAGCAATTTTCTAAGTTAATAAAAACAATATTTAAAAATTGTCCTCCAACACCACAATACTAAAGAAAGGCGAACAATACTAAATAAAGAGCATTGGTTTTACTTTGGAAGACTTCGCCTTTCTTTAGTATTGTGGTGTTGGAGGACAACCTTTATTGTGCCAAACAGTGGATTTTATTTCTTGTGGTTTGGTGCTACGTGTTCGTGTGGCTTGTGGTTAATATTTAAAAATTGTCCTTGATTTTGGGCCTTTGTCTACCCATTATTTATGACGAATGTCTTGCTCTCAGAGGTCAAGTATGCTGTATTTTAAGTAGGCTTTCTCTTTTCCGCAGTGCACTACAGGTTTCAGAAGGTTATCCCCATGTCTCTTTTTTAGCCTTGTTGTGTCCATCCACTTTGAACTGTTTTTCTCAGAAATACTACGAACTTTCAGAATTTCTTGGCCGAGTAGCTGTTTCTATGGCGTAGAATAATAAAACCTAATCTGTGATGCAGCTAGCTTGGTATTGATTAGTGATCCAAACACTTTCCAGGGCTTTTTCAGGGCTTAACAATCATGTTAGTCTTAAACCGGCCCTGGTAGCATGTTCAGTAAAATAATATGTAATAATATAATACAATAAAGTAATATGTAATGAAATAAGGTAAAATAAACTTAAGTAGGTTAAGGTAGCATGAGCTGAAGTAAGTCATTATTAGAGTACAGTAATATTGTTGTTTGATTCATGACCAGTTCATAATACATATTGTAACTGGTAAAGGGAATTTTATGAATTTTTTGTATTCATATAAAAATTTGTTTGTTTTAATTCATATTTTATTTTTTTTCTATTTATGCATATTTACATATATTTTGATGTACATATGTTATGTTCTGTTTTATGCATACACATATTTTTATATGAATTTATATACATATACACTCATATAACTATGTCAGGATTTGTGCGCGTGTGACTGTTGAATATATATACACACAACTTCCTATTGTCTGTTTAACTTGGATTTTATTCTGTCTTTAGTCAATATTTGTCTTACTGCTGAAGGGGTTAATTAGTTAGTTAATTAACTTGATTTTCCTGCTGTGAACAGGATTGGTTGGCAGTATTTTAAATCTGTTTAAATTAAGCTGTTTGTCTGTTTTCTGAGATCTGATGAAGCATGCTTTTACATGTGAAAGCACTTATCCATTGAATATACAAAAAATTTGTTTGATTTTTAGAGCCTGGTGGTCCTGCCTTGTGTCTTCACTTTTGATCCAAACACTGAAAGAACTTGCAAGGACAAATAAAAATGAATGTGTGAGGCTGGGTCAGTCATCTCATTTGGAGGGAGGTGGCCCAGTCCACATCTTTACTAAACCCCATGTGGAGGTTCAGGACAGTACAGTGACATAAAAGACCAGGAGATGTGCACTGACTTAACAAACAGTGCAGAGTACTATGTAGGTTCAGGTACATGCCAAGGCATGTGCATGGAATACTGGGCCAGCTCTGAAATTATATTATTACGATTGTTATATAGGTGGTGCTGCGGTAGCATTGTCGCCTCACAGCAAGACGTTGTGCCATTCGATTCTCAGCTAGAGCGTCTTCTGTGTGGAGGCATGCGTGAATGGGCGTACCTTCGTTGAAGGTTGTGCATCAGGGCTGGCAAACTCGGCACGTAAAAAATCTACTGCCAATCATTAGCAGACCAGAGTTCCGCTGTGGCGACCCCTAGCCGGGAAAAGCCGAAAGACACAAACATTATATATTATTATTATTATAATACAGAGAAAATGTGTTACAGTTAACATATGAAGACTGAAATCAGAGGCTAAAACACCCAACACCTGAAAAACAAAAACTTAATAAACAACGGTAGATTTGTGTGGTGGACTTTACCACCAAAACCTTTATGGAGGGCAGCCCCTTGCATCTCTAAACTAATGTAGTCAAATGTAATCGACTTTATGGACACAGGTTCTTCAAGCAAGCAAGAATGCCATGTTAAGGCATTTAACACTAAAAGTGACATATCTGACTGCAAAAAGTAAATAAATAAAGTAAATGTGTGGCTGGCAAATGTAACTGAGATGTCAGTCTTTATGCAGTCCATTTCACTTCAGAATTCACATAGGAAGCAAAAGCAGCAGCGATAGTTGGGCTCTGTTTTTTTATGTAATAGTTGACTTTTGAAAGGGTGAGCCAATAGTTTTCACTTTTGGGGAAGAAGCTACAAATTTGCAGATGTTCTTCGTGTTTCACTGTTGCAGTCATCACATTTGGGTTATCCCTGCCAGGGTAGCCCTCAGCCAGCCTGAATACCAGAGACTTAGTATTTCTGCGTCAGTTGCTGGTCGTCAGCAGTTTAAATGAAGGCAGCCAATGCTATTACGTCAATCTTTCTTGCCATGGAGCCCAAAGCAGAAGAAGTTTGCACAAGTGCCGGTTGGCTGCTACCTGAGTTTCATTTCTGAATTGAAGTTGAAGTCTTCAAAAGCTAAGTACCCCATTGGGGATCCTTTTTTCTTGCACTAGCCAATGTCAGAAAAAGTTAATAATTGTCTCACCTGTGGAAAGCAAATACCTACCGGAACTTCCACTCTTACTGCGTCACTTGTCTAGGCCCAGACCATGACGTCCCTCATTGTTGGTTCTGTGCTTTGTTTAACACCAGAACTGTTCATAGTCAGGCCCTTATTGTAGTCATATATTTCCAATTACAGTCCTCAAATTCCGATGTGGCTTCGGTAAGCCATCTGACAGCAGATCTTCCAAAAAAGTAACGCTAAAGACAGACAGACCGCACAGGACCAAACTTTCTGATGATGTTACTGCCAAGCTTGTCATCAGTCCTCCGGAATTCAGTGAGGTGTTTTCACAGCCCCTGATGCCCACTTCCATTAATTTGCAGGCCACTACTGAGGCCCTTTTGGAGTCCAGTATGCCACAGAACTCTTCTTTGTCTAAGGATCCTGAAGTCATCTCTACCTTGGATGGGTCCGGAGCTGCTGTGCAGGCACCGGCTTCTGAGGAAGTCCTTCACAACACTGAATCCAGACATAAACCAACACCTTCTTTCACGACTACTCTTCCTTCTAAACAACCAAGTTCCTTAGGCCCAAGAAACTGACTACCAGCCATGCTCTGTCACCTGCTCCCTTGCCTCAGTCACAAATGCTTAAAACGGCAGAGGATCTTATCATACTGATTAGGGGAAGCCAAGCCACTCCCTCAAAAAGAAAAAGTCTCCAGTAGTTTTGTCTGAACAAGAGTCAGATGAATCCGATGCATCTGACTATAAAGACATGAGGCCCTTCTCTACATATGAAGATTCTTATGCAGAGGAATCTATTTCTTCAGCCTCTCCCCCAGAGGATTTTTCCTTTGGGGGAACCCTGCATACTTTAAGGGAGCATTTCAAATGGGAGAGTAAAGACTACCCACAGTCTAAAAAGAGACTCAGAGAGTTCCTGGACCTTCCACAGCACAGGCCCTTAGCCATCCTCCCAGTCCTAGATGTGCTGGATGATGTCTTACTTGAATCCAGCTTGACTCCAGATGCCCTCCCTCCTGCTCCCAGAAAACCAGACAGGTACTACAGAGTCACTGACTCTCACAAATATATATTTTTAAAAACCCAACAGCAGACCCCTGAGGTCATTACCTTAGGCCCAAAAGGGGTTAAAGCTACTTTAACTAAGAACCCCACCCCCTCAGACAGGGATTCCAGAGCACTGGACAGATGGAGTAAAAAAGTATACACCTCAGCTACTCTTGCTATCAGGGCACTAAACTGTCAGTTCCATATGCTTAAATATCAGCAACATACCTTGGAACTCCTTAAACAAAAAAAATCCCCCTTTCCTGCATGGGCAGAATCTGAAGATTTACATGAGTTAATGCACTCTGCTGGTCAAGTAACTAAACACACTTTGCACTGTGGTTTTGATGCCCTAAAAGCTTTTTGCAGGGCAGCAGTCACTGGATCTGTCATTAGAAGACATGCATGGCTTAAGGAACAACCCCTGCCAGACCATGTCAAATCAAAATTGTTAGTTGCATCCATGCACAAAGATAACTTATTTGGTACTAAAGCAGAAGAGGTGTTAAAAATGATGAAAGAAAAAGCAAAATCTATGCAGACTGTTAAAGATTTCTTCCAGATACAGCCCCCTAGGTTCAGCAGGCATTTTCCTTCCAAGCACTGGCCCTTTCCTGCACCTAGTAAACAGGGCCAGCCTAGGCCCTGTGGAAACAGACCTCCAAGACAGCAGTCCCAGGGGTTGCAGAGATATAAGCAGTGGACTGTATCCACTTCAAAGCCAGGGAGTTCTAAGCCTCTCTCTTATGGTAAGAACTCACAATGATTCAGCCCCTCCCGACCTTGCCTCTGCCCACCATCACATACCCCTAGGAGGAAAACTCTCCTTTCACTCAAGCACCTGGACCACCATTACCAAAGACCAATGGGTTCTGAACATTGTATCTTAGGGGTACAAATTCTCCTTCCACACCTTTCCAACCCCAAAAGGGTTCCCAGATCTACCACCAAATATGTGGGTAGAGGCTCAAAAGCAAATCCGTACCCTGCTCTCCTTGGGAGCAGTAGGACACGTTCCTGCAGAGCAGATAGGCCAAGGCTTCTACTCCAGACTTTTTCTGGTACCCAGAAAAGAGGGCACCTGGTGCTCCATCCTCTATCTATCCATTCTAAACACCTTCCTGGTGATCCCAAAATTCAAAATGCTCACCCTCCAGCAGCTGCTACCCATGCTCTCCAAGGATGCTTGGCTAGCCACCCTGGAACTAAAAGAGGGCTACCTCCACATTCCCATCAGGGAGTCCTGCAGAAAATATCTTCACTTCAGGACAGGATCTCAAGACTTTCAGTTCTCTGCACCTCTCTTTGGCTTATCTACCACTCCCAGAGTTTTCATAAAATCCCTGGCTCCGGCCATTGCTTTTTGCAGACAGAGAAATATTCAAATTTACACCTACTTAAATGACTGCCTTATTCAAGCAGACAGTCAGGAAAAGCTGTTCAAAGACCTTGCCTTTGCAAAGGACCTACTAACCTCCTTAGGGTATACAATCAATAAAAGAAATCCAAACAGGTACCCACAAAAAGGATAATCTTTCTGGGAGCAAGTCTGGACACAGCATCCCAGATGGCATGCCTAACACCAGAGGAACAAAGTTTCCTATCAGCTTATTTCTCTCAACTGACCACCAGGCCCCAGCTTTCTGCAAGGGAAATCCTGCAAACCCTGGGGTTCATGGAATCTTGCATACTCCTTATTCTACATGCCAGACTGCATATGAGGAAACTTCAATGGTACCTAAAGAGCCTTTGGTGTCAACACACTCAAGATCTGGAAACTCTTTTATCTATTATTCCTTGCCCGAGGAAGAAATTTCTTTGGTGGGAAACAGCCTGCTCCCACAACAGGGGACTGCCCTTCTCCCCACACCCTGCCACCCAGACCCTCACCACAGATGCATCAGACTATGCTTGGGGTGCACACCTGGACAGCAGGTGCATACAGGGCCAATAGAACCCCCAGCAAATACCCCTGCACATCAGTCAAAAAGAGATGATGGCTGTGCAGCAGGCCTTGATAGCTGTCAAACCCCTTTCTCTCTCCAGGGGTTCTCCTGATCAAAACAGACAACACCACAGTGAATGTGGTACATCAACAAGCAGGGAGGGACTCACTATTACCCACTGTGCAGGCTGGCCATGACTGTTTGGTTCACAGCCTCTTCCATGAAACTGCACCTGTTAGCACAATACCAGCCAGGCTCTCTCAACTCCCTGGCAGACCAATTAAGCAGAAAAATTTAGGACCCCCATGAGTGGCAGCTCAACAGAAACACCTTTTTACTAATAACTCAGAAATGGGGAACCCCGGAGGTTGACCTCTTTGCATCCCACACCAACCACCATCTCAGCAGATTTTGCACCAGGGAGCATCACTGCATGGCATGGAAAGTGGATGCCCTGGCCTTCCCCTGGATAAACCTCTCGGTCTATGCCTTTCCTCCCCTACCTCTCATTCCCAAGGTACTGATCAAAATAAGGGAGGAAAAACCAAGGGCCATTCTCATAGCTCCAGACTGGCCCAAACAGCACTGGTACCCCTTGCTGCACAGCCCGTCCCCACTGCCGCCATGGAATCTTTCTCAGATTCCCAACCTCCTAACCCAGAGGGAAGGGGAATTCATGCACCACCAATTGCAGACACTCAGTTTGGCAGCTTGACTTATACCCTGACCCCTGACCAATCTGCCATCCTCAGTAAACAGGTTCTGGATGTTATCCGAGAGGCCAGATGCACTAGCACCAGAAAGTCTTATGCAGATAAATGAAAAAGGTTCTGCACCTGAATCCAGGCTAAGGGGGACAATATGGCACAACCCTCCATCCCTCTCATCCTGGATTATTTGACTGACCTGCTACAAAGTGGTCTGTCTTTTTCCTCTATAAAAATTCATGCCGCTGCTATTTTTAGCTCATTTTCCCACTGAGTAGCCTCTTTTTTTCACACCCTCTGATCAAACAGTTCCTCAGAGGGGCTAACAACTTGAGGCCCCCCGGAAGGGCACCAATACCAGCTTGGGACCTTAACTTTGTATTGGAAAATCTCACCCTGCTTACTTTCGAACCAGCTTCTTCTGCAGTGCTAAAATTTCTCTCCTGGAAGACAGCCTTCCTCCTGGCCATCACTTCATCCAGAAGAGTCTCTGAGCTGCAAGTACTCATGGCAGTGGGACCCTTCATCATCTTCCATGCAGACAGGGCATCCCTCAGAACTAATCCATCCTTCATGCCTAAGGTGGTGTCCAGTGTGGCTCTCAACCAATCCATCCATTTGCTCACCTTCTTTCCTAACCCTCAAAACAAGGGGGAAAGGATTCTGCACTATCTAGATGTGCACAAACAGCTCAGATACTATCTGGACAGGACTAAACCCTTTACAAAATCTGATCAACTGCTGGTTATCTTTGCTTCAGGGGCAGAGAGAAAAGCCATCTCCAAGCAAACCATTTCCAAATGGATAGCACACTGCATCCATTTCTGCTACAAACAACATGGCAAGCATCCCCCCCAAGGAGAACAGGACACACTCCACTAGAGCAGCCTCCACCTCTGCAGCTTTCCTCAGAGGAGTCCCCACCAGGGACATCCTTCAGGCTGCCACCTGGACATCTATTCACACCTTTACCAAACATTACCACCTGCCTCTGTTTTCCAAATCAAGGGCAGGTTTTGCCTCTACAGTCTTGCAGGGCATGTTAGCCAGCCCCTAGCTTCCTTGACTGCCTCCACCCATTCCCTCAGCTTTGGGAATCTACCCAAATGTGATGACTGGAACAGTAAAAGATGAAGAACATAGTACAGTTGTGTACACTTAACATAAATGTAGATGTTCGAGTGTATTCACCATTGCTGTCCTGGTTTCCCTCCCTCCACCCCCCTTTTTTTCTCTTTCTCCTTTTGTTACCATTCTTCCTTGTAGTTCTCCTTTCCTTACAAGGGACATATTGGTATTTATTTTCCACTGGTGGGGTTCTGCAACCAGAGCCTGGCCTCCTACTTTGGGGGCTCCATGACAGGTTAGAGCAAGAAAAACTGATGTAATGATGTTGGCTGCCTTCCTTTATACCACTGATGACCTGACGTCAGTCCTCAAGTGACAGCAACCGACACAGAAATACTAAGTTTCTGGTATTCAGGCCAGCCAAGGGCTACCCTGGCAGGAATAACCCAAATGTGATGACTGCAACAGTGAAGACACTCGAACAACTACATTTATGGTAAGTGTACACAACTGTACTTTTGAAGTACTATGTTTCTCTTGGATGCTGCAGAAATTATTGGAAGACTATATTCAAATTAGTACCTAAAGAATACTCTTCCAGAAGCATTCCATCTGAAGTTGTTAATAATCTTCCTATTCATCACTGCTTGGTTCGGTTCTGAGCTGTCGGAACCGAGTCGGCCTTATACCAAGCTTGCGTGCACCAAAAACTCTCAAGCTAAGCTGCTACCCACAATTCCCTTTGCTCAGTTACCTCAGATCTTGTTTGCCATGCAGCCATATAGCAGCGTTTCACCAAGCTCTCCAGCTAAGTGTTTTTTTTCTTAGAAGTTTAATAGTTTGTAAAAGTGGTTTTCTTCCTTATAACTGGTTCTTGTTGTTCTATATTGCTACTGCTCTACCCACAGGTATTTCTCTCTTACCATTGTTGATAATTTCTTGGTATCTCTAACTTTCTACCTTTATGGTACCTTGTTACCACTGCTGGTATTTACTTTTTCTTTCCTCTCTTTCCTCTCTCTGTCCCTTGTGTGTGAGAGTGTTTTTGAAATGTCTGAAAAGAAGGGAACTACAGGATGTTCATCGTGTTACCCTGCTGCAGTCATCACACTTGGGTTATCCTGTCATCAGGCGGTCCCGCAGTCGGCTGGATTTCCAAAGTCTTGGTCCGACGTCGGTTGCCGTCACCTCATCCCTGACGTCAGTGCACCAGGGGTACATATATTGCAACTGACGCCATTTTCTTCAGTCTTTCTTGCCGCGTGGTGCCCAAAGCAGAAGCAGTTCGCAAGTGCCGGTCGGCCGACTCCTGAGATTTTCGAATTCGAATTTCAGACCAAAGTCTTCTATAAAGCTAAGTACCCCATTGGGGAAACTTTTCTTGCCTCAGACCGATGTCAGAAAAAGTTAACAATTGTATTTCTTGTGGAAAGCAAATACCTCATAAGGATTTTCATTCTTATTGCATACCTTGCCTAGGCCCTGATCACGATGTCACTTCTTGTCGTTTTTGTGCTAGATTTAATAAACATACTATTAAAAGACGATTTGACTTCACTCGACACTTTTTTGGTAGAAAATTTAACTATAACATGCCATCGGAGTTACCGACTACCGGCGTGCACAAAAAACGCAGAGACAAGGACCGACAGCCCAGGCCTAAGCCCGATTCTGAGGCCTCGGTTGATCCGGTCTCCGGTTCTCCAGTTATCAGTGAGGCTCCGATGCAGCCTCCGACTACCGCAGTTCTGGAAGCAGAGACCACTACAGATATTTTGTCGGAATGTACTAGACCGACGCAACCTTTTACTTCAGGCCCTACCGACGATTTACCTTCCAAGGACATCGGTACTTCTGAAACGCCATTGGTTTCTGAAGGCGTTTTCAGACCGACGACTCTTACAGTCAAAACATTTTCCAGGTCGAAGACTCCTTCTAAATCGAAAAAGGCTTCACTTCAGTCTCCTGTTCAAGGCCCTATGCCTAAGAAACAGATGCTCAAATTGCAGAAGATTTGATTTCTCTTATTAGGGGTTCACAGCCTCCTCCTGACAAAAGGCCTAGACAAGAGGAAGATTCTGCTTCCTCTGAACAGCTGTCTATTTCTTCGGATTCCTCTGAGGAACAGACTATTCCTTCTCTCCTTATGAAGATTCTGATGCTGAGGAATCTATTCCCTCAGCTTCCCCTCCAGAAGATTACTCTGTTGGGGAAACTTTACACACTATGAGGGAACATTTTCACTGGGAAGGTCAGGATTACTCTGATTCTAAGAAAAGGCTGAGAGAGTTTCTTTTACTCCCCCAACACAGACCTCTAGCCATCCATCCTGTTTTGGACATTGTGGATGATGTCTACTTAGAATCCAGTTTCAACCCTGACTCTCTACCTCCTGCCCCAGCCAAGCCTGACAGATACTACAGAGTGCCTGATTCCCACAAATTCCTTTACAAAAGCCCAGTAGCTGACCCAGAGACTATCTCCCAGGGTCCCAAGGGGGCTAAGGCTTCAATGGCTAAAAATCCAGTACCTTCTGAAAGGGATTCAAGAGCACTAGACAGATGGGGGGAAAAAGCTTTACACCTCCACCACTTTAGCTATGAGAGCACTAAACTGTCAATTTCATATGCTTAAGTATCAGCAATTTCTGATCTCTCAGTTAAAACAAAAGATAACCACCTTACCTCAACAATCTGAAATGAAAGAAGTACAGGATTTGTTGCACGCCACCGAGCAGGTGGGCAAACATACCTTACAATGTGGGTTTGATTCTTTAGAGGCCTCCTGCATAGCAGCTGTCACTGGATCAGTTATACGTAGGCATTCCTGGTTAAAAGAACAAAGTTTGCCTGATCATGTTAAAGCAAAATTATTAGATGCTCCCTTACAGCAGGATGTTCTTTTTGGTGTTAAAGCAGAAGAAGTTTTAAAGAAAATGGAAGATAAGGCGAAATCAATGCAGACAGTCAAAGATTTTCTCCAAGTACAACCCCCTCGCTTTAGCAGAAACTGGCCAACAAAAATTTGGTCCTTTCCAGCCACTGACAGGCCTCAGAGGGGGAAATACAGGCGCCCAAGGGGCAGAGGACAACCACAAGCTCAGTATAAGCCTCGCCAATGGGGCACTCCAACCCAGAAGGGAGGAGAAGACAGCTCTCAACCCACCAGAAGGCAAACTCAATGACTTGCACCTCAACTGGCCAAACAAAGTTCTTTTGTCAGCCCCCTTGGGGGGAAAACTAGCACTATTTGCAGACAACTGGCACATGGTCACAAAGGGCAAATGGGTCCTAGACATAATTTTATGAGGATACAGTTTCCACTTTCACACCTTGCCAATAAAAAGAGGAATGCCAAACCTGCCACAAAATCAAAGGGCAGAGGCTCAAAAACAAATTACAGCTCTCATGGCCATGAGAGCCATTCAAAGGGTACCAACTTAAGAGCAAGGCCAAGGTTTTTACTCAAGACTCTTCCTAGTACCCAGAAAAGAAAATGCTTGGAGACCAATTCTGGACCTTTCAATTCTAAACACTTACTTACAAGTTCCCAAATTCAAGATGCTAACACTACAGCAGCTACTTCCCATGTTGGGCAAGGAAGCATGGCTGGTAACATTGGACCTCAAGGCGGCATACCTGTATGTCCCTATCAGACAAAGTTGCAGAAGATACCTCCGTTTCATTGCAGGTTCAACCCATTATCAATTCTCTCCCTTTGGCTTATCTACTGCTCCCAGAGTATTCACAAAATGCCTGGCACCAGTAATTGCATGCTGCAGACAAAGAGGAATTCAAATATATCCATATCTGGACGACTGCCTCATCCAAGCAGAAAGAAAAGACATTCTCTTACAACATCTGGCTTTTGTGAAGCATCTACTAAATTGTCTGGGGTACACAGTAAACGAAAGGAAGTCAAAACTAGTACCCTCACAAAAAATGACATTCCTGGGTGCCAGCTTGGACACAACGGCCCAGAAGGCTGATCTTACACCAGACAAGCAATTACAACTGACTCAATATTTCAAGACAATGGCAACAAAGACCCAATTAACTGCAAGAAAAATTCTGCAGGCTTTGGGCTTCATGGCATCTTGCATACCGATAATACCATTTGCAAAACTGCATATGAGGAAATTACAGTGGTACCTAAAAAGCGTATGGTCTCAACAAAGCCACAGCTTGGACACAGTGATATTTCTCATTCCCTGCCTTCAACAGGAATTTCTATGGTGGGCATAGGCATGTCACCTCAACAAGGGTCAGCCTTTCATCTTGCCCCCACCCAGGCAAACTATCACAACAGATGCTTCAGACTATGCCTGGGGGGCACACATGGCAGGGCAATGCATTCAAGGCCTATGGGCTGCAGAACAAAGAAAACTGCACTTAAACCAAAAAGAGATGCTAGCTGTACAGAAAGCTCTGACAGCCTTCCAGGATCTACTACAGCCAGGACAACTTGCAATAAAGACGGACAACACCACAGTAATGTGGTACATAAACAAACAAGGGGGCACACATTCCTACCCTCTTTGCAGGCAAGCAATAATCTTATGGAACACAGCTCTGGCCTACCAAGTCCAGTTACAGGCTCAATTCCTGCCAGGGCAGAAAAACACATTGGCAGACGACCTAAGCAGAAACATCAAAGATCCCCACGAGTGGAAGCTAGACCCATTAATATTTACAATGATAACTCAAAGATGGGGTCTACCAAGTATAGATCTGTTTGCCAGTCCTCAAAACTACCAGCTGAAAAAATTCTGCACAAGGACATTCCACCATCAAGCTTGGAAAGTGGACGCTCTCTCCTTCAGTTGGAAAAACCTGACAGTATATGCCTTTCCTCCATTACCTCTTCTCACAAAGGTTCTTTTGAAGGTCAAAAAGGAGAAACCTTGAATGATCCTCATAGCCCCAGACTGGCCACGCCAGCACTGGTACCCGCTATTGAAGAATATGGCTCATAGCCCACCATGGATATTGCCTCAAATTCCTCATTTACTCATGCAGCAAGACAAGCAGATTCTACAGAGCCAGATCAAAACCTTAAACCTGGCTGCATGGCAAATCGATTAAGCATCCCACCAGCTCCTCTTTCACAAGCAGTACTGGATGTTATTTAGGCCAGGAGGCCAAGCACCAGGAAGTCTTACTCGGACAAATGGAAAAGGTTTTGTGCTTGGAACCAAGCTAAAGACCAAGACACAGCTCAGCCTCATATGCCTCACATTCTGCAGTATTTAGCTGAGTTGTTGCATAAAGGACATTCCTTCTCCTCTATTAAAATCCATGCTTCAGCTATTTCAGCTCACTACTACACTAATCCAACTTTATTTTCCAATCCTCTTCTAAGGCAGTTCCTCAGAGGGGCAAAAAACATTAGACCACCTAGAAGAGCCCCTACACCAACATGGGACCTCAACTTTGTTCTGGAAAAACTAACGCTACCTCCCTTTGAACCAGCTTTTTCTGCAGACCTTCAGTTCCTATCCTGGAAGACTGCCCTGCTCCTGGCAATAACTTCTGCTAGGAGAGTCTCAGAATTACAGGCACTTATGGCAGTGGAACCTTTCCTCATTTTCCATCAAGACAGAGTTTCTCTACGAACTAATCCTTCCTTCATGCCTAAGGTGGTTTCCAGTGTAGCTTTAAATCAAACCATCCACCTACCCACTTTCTTCCCCAATCCACAGAACAAAGGTGAGAGATTCCTGCATTCCTTGGACATTCACAGGCAACTTTGTTAGTACTTGGATAAAACTAAGGCTTTCAGAAAAACTGACCAGCTCTTTGTTTCCTATGCTACAGCTTCCCAAGGGAGGGCCATATCCAAGCAAACCATTTCTAAATGGATAGGCCATTGCATACGATTCTGCTATACCCATCATGGGAAACCAGTTCCTCCTACCATTAGATACTACTCTACCAGGGCAACAGCTACCTCTACTGCCTTTCTCAGGGGGGTTCCTACCAAGGAAATTTTAGAAGCTGCAACTTGGAGTTCTGTACACACCTTCACCAAACACTATCACTTACCTCTCTATTCTAAGTCCAGGGCAGGCTTCGCCACTGCACTTCTGCAGGGCCTCATTGCCTCCACTAACCCTCTATGATGCCTCCATCCTACCTTAGTTTTGGGACTCAACCCAAGTGTGATGACTGCAGCAGGGTAACACGATGAACATAGTACAGTTTTGTACCTACCATAAATGTAGATGTTCGAGTGTTCACCCTGCTGCAGTCCAGGTTACCCTCCCTCCAACCCCTCTGATCTACTGGCTAAATCTTTGCTATGCCTTTCTGATGTATTTGCTTATAGCTGAAGGGATTTTGTGTTTGTACAGTGTTCCCACCTTTTGGTACTAATTTGGATCACCTTTTTGGGGGCACCTGACATCTGGGGCAAGAAAAACTGAAGAAAATGGCGTCGGTTGCAATATATGTACCCCTGGCACACTGACGTCAGGGATGAGGCGACAGCAACCGACGTCAGACCAAGACTTTGGAAATCCGGCCAACTGCAGGACCGCCTGACGACAGGATAACCCAAGTGTGATGACTGCAGCAGGGTGAACACTCGAACATCTACATTTATGGTAGGTACAAAACTGTACTATTTAAACACTGCTCTTCTTGCAGTGGTGAACTGCCGAATAGTGACCTTCATGAGGAATGTGTTTACTGTTTGGGGGTTCTGCATTTGTTGGCGAAACTCCCTTGTGATATCTGTGCTAGTTTCAGTCAGCGGATGCTGAATGAATGTCATAACAAACTTATTTTAAAGGGCCTGCTTGCTTCGCCTTTCTCGGAGGCCATTTCTGCGACGGAGGTCTCATCCCCTCCAGCTTCGGATAAGAAATGTCCTCGATCGGACCCCTCTTCACCGGCCAATGACAGAGGTAAGGGTCATAAGCACAAGGCCCATAAGTCATCGTCAGAACACCATTCTGCCTCCTCAGTGCCGACTATTACATCGGCTCTGAGCTCGGCTCCAATAAAGTTTACCGAGGTAGCCTCGTTGGCACCCACACTGGCACCGACAATTACGGCACCACCTATGTCTTCGATACCGACCAGTATGACATCTTCTATACCAACCAGTATTACATCTTTGATTGCGACCAGTATTTCTATTTCTTTATCAGCACCGACTTCACCCATTTCAGTCCCATTATCGGTTCTGACAACGACTTTGGAACCATTCTTATTGACCCTGTTATCTGTTCCGACAACGATGTCGGAATCGTTCCTATCATCCACTCCTACAGTGACTTCTGCTCCGAGCCCTTTCATGGCTCAGACCATACCATTATTACTTGTTGCAAAATTGGAATCATTGGTGGCATTCTATGACACACCATGGACTCATCCAATGTGGACCCTTTTGCCGGAAAAGCTTACAGCCCCTGTTTGGACCGGCCTGACTCCCCTTCAGGTGCATCGGTGAGATCCTCCTGGATCCTTTCCGAATTGGATATGGTGCGACTTTTTGATCAGCTGCTGACTGCTAGGGGAATCTCAAATCTGCCTAGACCCTATCCCACTTCTGGCTTTGGGTCTATTTTTCCAGCAACCCCTACTTACTCTCCTCCCTTGCATCCCTTGGTTCTGAGGTTTATCTAACCAACTTTTAACAAAGGAATTCCTCCATCGGCGCCAACACCACCTCTGTCTGAGGTTCCGAGATCCCTTTGGGTGCAGGTTCCGTAGGAGCCCCCCCTTCCACAATCTCATGCTTGGGGGGGTTGAGCCCCTGGCCCGGTGTCAGTTCTGACGATTTTGTCGGCCCCGACTTCGGAGCAGAGGGTGACTACCATTCCGAGCTTGATTGGGGATCCATCCCCGGGGGTGGACCATCTGGAGCGGGGTGTGACCCCAGTTCCAATTTAATCTTCTTCGGTTCCGGACTCCCATTCCTCTTCGGGTGGGCCTACTTTCTGAGTGATGGAGGGGCTCCAGCAATCCTCCACAGTTGGTTATTCCCCCAGTTCCCTCTGAGCTGCAGCTGTCAAAGTCCAGCCCCCCAGGACTCCGAGAGCGCAAGGCCCAGGAGACCCCTGTTCAGGACATTTCAGTTTCTGAGTCTTTGTCGGATGTTCCCACCGAAAACCCCCCTCAGAAACAGGTGTGTAAGAGGAGACACACGGACTCCCCGGAGGAGTCGCTCACAAATGATACGGACTATGATGATGGGGAAGAATCCTCATGGTCGCCCCCGGATGATGTCCCCTTAGGAGACATCATGGAAATCTTGAAACAGAGGGGGTAACTGGAAGTCCTCAACCCCTTCCTCAGAGGAATCTGTATTCTTGCAGGCCTTTCACTCTCAGCCCTCTACTTCTTGGGTGACCCCCCCCCACCCCTGCCGATGAGCTGGTTAAGCTCATCGTGCAATGGGCTTGGAAGAACCCAACTCCATTGAGGCCATCCCCATGAGATCAGAAAAAGTTCTCTCCCCTCCAGAGGATCAACCCCATTGGTCCAGAGGCTTGCCAGTGGATGCTATGGTGGTGGCGGCTGCCATGAAAAAGGACCTTGTAGAAGAGAGTCCTGCTGTTCAGCTGCCCAACAGAGAGTCCCAGGCAGTGGACAGATTAGGGAAGCAAGTCTTTGCATCAGCAACCTTCGCGGTTAGGTCTCTGAACTTTATGGCACATTTTACGAGGCTGCAGAGAGATCTTATCTCCGAATTTTCCTGAACTCTTGCGGGTCAAGTTTTGGATGGAGCATGAGATAAGGTTGCTTCCCAGCTTGCCACCCTAGAATCCATATCTAATTCATCCATGAGGTTGCTGTCACAAGTGACTGAAGGAGCAGCTAGAGCTGTGGGTGCAGGCATAGTCATGAGACATCACGCCTGGATGCACATCTGTGACCTTGCGGACTCCTTCAAGTCTTCCTTTTTAAATGCACCTATCGAGCCCTCTGCTCTGTTTGATGCAAAGGTCAAGGATACACTAGCCAGGTGCGAGCATGACGGGAAGGCCTTGTCTGCCATTGACCTACATTTCTCCAAGCCTCAGCATTCATTCTCCAGGAACCAGAGGAGCGGAAAAATGTGGCACAAGAAGTCTCAAGGTCCTTTCTGAGACGCATGTGGTGAGGATTCCTCTAGAGGCAGAGGGGGTGCCATTAATGGAAGACGCCTCTTTCAGGGCAGAGGAGGTCCCCAGAACCAGGGCTCCAGAGATTCCTTCTCAGGTAGACCATATCAGTGCTCCTGAGGCACTGCCTGATTGCTTTCCTCTGGACCAAGATGTCTGGCTGTCCATTACGAATGATCAGTGGGTACAGAGAATCATTACCAGAGGCTACTATATTCCACTAGTCTCCCATCCAAGACTTCCAAAATCCCTTCCCGATGTTCCAGCCAGTCAAAGGGAGGAGGCAGCTTCTGAGATACGAAAGCTACTTCAAAAACGAGCCATCCAAAAGGTCCCCTCAGATCAGTGCGGATCAGGGTTCTACTCAAGATTCTTTTTGGTGCCAAAGAAAACAGGGGACTGGAGGCCCATTTTGGATCTCACTCATCTAAACAAATCAGTAGTTCAGACCAAGTTCCGCATGGTCACAATTCAATCCATCCTCCCCTATCTGCAGGAGGGTGTGTGGATGTGCTCATTAGATCTCCGGGATGCGCCTCCTTCACTTCCGGCTAGGAGCCAATCACTACCAGTCCAGAGCCCTGCCTTTTGGTCTCTCAATGGCCCCTAAAGTGTTAAAAAATGTCTGGCAGTGGTAACAGCTCATCTGAGACTTCAGGGATTCTAGGTATTTCCATATCAAGATGATTGGCTCCTCTCCACCCCCACCAAGCGTCTCCTGATCAGGGCCCTCTGCTACACCTTGGCTCTAGGAGAATCATTAGGCATCACCATACACTGGAAGAAATCAAACCTCCATCCATCACAACAACTGGAATTCATAGGGTCAATATTCAACACGCAGTCAAGCCTAATTTCTCTTCCTGCCCACAGGCTTCAGAGACTCAGGGCACAAGTTCAGGTGATACTGTGCCAAAGCAAGGCGTCTGCAAGGGAGATTCTTCAAGCCTTAGGATCTATGGTCGCAGCCATCCCCATAGTCCCCTTAGCCAGACTGCACATGAGATTGCTACAATGGCTCCTTCAGGCCCAGTGGATACCCAACCTTCATCCCCTGAACTCAAAGGTTCTCATTACCAACATTTGCAAACAAGATCTTCTCTGGTGGATGCGTACAGATGAAAATCTTTGGTGTCGTCCCTTCCAGGTTCCACAGCCCAATGCCACAGTGACCCTGGATGGTTCCCTGATGGGGTAGGGGGGCCACTGCCAGGGACAGTCAGTCCAAGGTACGTGGTCCGATGTGGAGGTCAGTTTGCATATCTATGTCCTGGAATTAAGAGTGGTGCTGTTGCCGTTGCAAGCTTTTCATCCACTTCTTCCATTCGGAACGATTGCTGACCAGTCAGACAACATGTCTGTGGTCTGGTACATAAACAAACAGGGAGGGACCAAGTCCCCCCCCCCCCCATTGTCGTGAGGCCATGAGAATTTGGCAGTGGGCGAGAGCCTCCAACCACTTCCTGATTCCAATGCACATCCCAGGGAGCTCCAGCGTGATTGCGGACAGACTGAGCAGATGCATACTTCATCCGCACAAGTGGTCTCTCAGCCCGAGTGTGGCGACGGAAATTGTCAGTCGCTGGGGCCAGCCATGCTGCGACCTTTTTGCCTCCCCTTCAAATGTGAAATGCAGCAGCTACTATGCCCTCTTTCCACCTCTCGGGGAGTCACCAAGAGATGCTGTAGTCCACGATTGGCCCACGGGTCTCCTTTATGCTTACCCTCCAATTCCTCTGATTCCTCTCTTTCTATGGAAGGCGATTTGGTTGAGAAGCAAAGTGATCCTCATTGCTCCATTTTGGCCTCGTCAAGTGTGGTTTCCCTTCCTCCGACCTCACCTGTTACGACCTCCTTGGGTCCTAGACACTCGTCAGGAACTAATTTCTTAGCCACAAGGGCTGACTCCTCCGAATCTGTCCACCCTCAAGCTGACAGCTTGGTT